>NC_089844.1:53654860-53800060 GCF_035609145.1 Eleutherodactylus coqui | reverse complement strand
TAGAAAAAGAGAAAAAGAGAGAGAGAAAAAGAGAAAAAGAGAGAGAAAAAGAGAGAGAGAGAGAAAAAGAGAAAAAGAGAGAGAAAGAGAGAGAGAGAAAAAGAGAGAAAACGAGAGAAAAAGAGAGAAAAAGAGAGAGAGAAAAAGAGAAAAAGAGAGAGAGAAAAAGAGAAAAAGAGAGAGAGAGAGAAAAAGAGAGAAAAAGAGAGAGAAAAAGAGAGAGAAAAAGAGAGAAAAAGAGAGAAAAAGAGAGAAAAAGAGAAAAAAAGAGAGAAAAAGAGAGAAAAAGAGAGAAAGAGAAAAAGAGAGAAAGAGAAAGAGAGAGAGAGAGAGACATGATCCAAAAAAAAGCTCGGCACCCGGCGGCCTCCATACAAAAATCCTCGAGTCTCTCATTGTAGCCAATGTGGTTCGTTACTCTCGAATTTCACGAAAAGCTCGACTCGAATGATGAGGACCCAAGCATTTGGGTGCTTGCTCATCTCTAGTCATTACTATACATATTAAAGGTTCTTGAAAAAGAACCTTTCCACAAACTATACAGCATATTTTTACACATTACAGGAGAAAAACATAGTTGGATTTACTAAAGACGAATTAGGACTGAAATTCATTACTTCATATTTCTATTGGGATATATTTCCATTAGGTAGTGCTGCCCTATTTTATTCTTTTTTGTACAAATATTGTGAAGTTATGGCTGCCTTCCCTTGGTCGTGCACACCTGCCGCCCATTTACCTTCTGTCCCTCCTACTGGACCATATAAATGGTATCTTACCTTCCCTGGTTTTATTTGTAGGCTTAGTCCCAAGAGAGGAGCATTCTGAGAGCTAGGTAGGACTGAATCTAGAACTGAAATTCAGTCCTGGTATTTGAAAGCACACAGACCCACTTGCTGTGTAGTTAACATGAAATATCTTTGTGCAGTTGCAGGTTACGAGAACATGTGCTAAGTGCAGCATATAAGGGAGATGGAATAAATCCTCCACAGTGCCACCTATTGAAAGGCAGCATTCCTTCGAGTCAAAGTGGGACTTTTTATACAAGTCTTGTTACAAGTGCAGCATACAAATGTAGCAATGCCATCCTTGAAGGGTGGTGCCACTGGCGTAACTATAGGGAATGTAGGGAATGCAGTTGCACCAGGACCCAGGAGCCTTAGGGGGCCCATAAGGTCTCTCCTCTCCATGTAGGAAGCCCAGTACTATGAATAAAGCATTACAGTTGGGAGCCCTGTTATAGGTTTTGCATTGGGGCCTGAAAGCTTCTGCGTTAAGGGATTAAGAGAAGTTGGGGTGCCCCAAGATAAACCTTTGCACCTGGGCCCATGAGCCTTTAGCTACATCCCTGGGTGGTGCGTTACATCACTAATTGCATAGAGCAACCACTGCCATTCACCTTGAAACAGTGAAATACCATAGCTGAGTCGAGCTGAGCTGCAACTCATTATTGCAGTAACACATAATGATGCATTAATAGTGTTATATATGTAACTATACTGTATTATATATATATATATATATATATATATATATATATATATATATATATATATATATATAGCATATGAAATAGCATATATGTATAATACAACTGTGCCTTATATTACAGCTCTGCCCAGTCATTTGAATGAGACTGAGCTGCTCTGAGATGTAATACCAGGTGCAGCCACTATTAAAAGTAAGGAGCGATGTCTGAAAAACTCTGGAGATGATGTGGCACTCATTGAAGCACTGCAGCCATTCCAATTGCTGATTTTCTAAGGATAAGCCATCAATTTCAAAGTTCTGGACAATCTCCTTACACATATGTCTGATAATCCGGAGCCTGGATTGGAAAGCTGAACACCAGAAGATGAATGTGCTGCACCCAGCATCCACTCCAGTACTCTGTAGGTTCAAATGGGGCATGACTGTTACCTTTCGGAGTCAGTGTGTAGAAGATACCTTAAACTGCTCAAGCTGTTGGTCATTATAGGGTTACCTCCTTCCTGCTGCAGCCTTTTTGTTTTTTCTTGGTCTTAACTTTTGTACCCCCATGGCCAGGAAATCATAACTTTGTTATTTTCCAGGTGACCTATCTAAATGAGGGCTTGTTTTTTGGAAATAAAAGTTGCTTTTTATGGTGCACTACTTAAAAAGGAACTCCGTTTTTGTCAGTGGCGGTATGTCAGGGCTCGTTTGTTTGTAGTGCGGCTTGAAGTTTATATTGATACCATGTTGGGATACATAATTTTTGATCACCTTTTGTTCAGTTTTTTCTTGAATATGTGGTGACCAAAAACAGCAATTCTGGCTCTGACATTTTTTGGATTGTGTTCTGGTTAGCTAATGTGATATTTTAATAAATTGGACTTTTATGGACGCAGTGTTCCTTTTTTTTCTTTTACTTCTTGTGATGAGACTTGGAACAGGGGCGGGTAAACGTTTAATATTTTTTAAATTTGCAACTAAATTAAAAAAGTTTATTAATCCTATTTTTAGGGTTTTTTTTTGTCCAAATAGGGGACTAGTGATTGTCTGATTGCTTATACACTGTACTATAGTCAGTCAGACATTCTATTAATCCCTGCTGTAGGCACGGCTTAATGGGTAAAATTCCAAAGTTCACAAGTCTGATATAATGAACGAACTACTGCCAAAAATTTTGCCAAAATATCATACTATATGATATTTTTAATGACAAGTGCATGTTTAACAATAGTCTTTTTTTTAAACAGACACCATATGACTGTTGCAGCCAATCAGAGGCTGCAGCACCCAAAGGCCATTCTCCTGGCATATCCAATCCCAGCATCCAAAAATGTGGGCGGGCAGTAATGTGATGCCCTGCTCCACAATGCTGAAGCGTGAAGTAGCCTGCTGATTCATGCAGTTCTTTTACATATGAGCACAGAACTGTGCAAACAGTGAGCTGACTGCTATAGTGCATGCGCTAGGAAATTCTAGTGCCGAAACGGGGATGTATCCCCGGCAAAAAGCTGTGCAAGGATCAAGCCAAGAGAGTCACATCTGTGCACGTGTGACCACCTAATCAGAGACCTACTGGTAGACATTACCCCTGGCAATGACATCCATAAACAAAATTCTGACCTCGGAATCGGTAAGCAAATATTTCTACAGAGGCGTTTCCCAAAATATAAATAAATTAAGAGACTGTAAAAAATGTTCAAGAGCTAATGAATTATACGGAAACCCTTTTTTAGAGGAGATGGAACAACCCATTTAATGATAAATTTGTACACAGTAGGTTCCTAAACTCCCACTAGTGGAGACCGTAAGCAGAACAAATTTTTGCATTTAGCTGTATGACTGTAAAAAAAAACTGTCTATTTGAGGTTCTGCATCAGAATAATGGAGCTTCATAGGATATTATAAAGTTAGCAGAGAACTAACCTAGCTGAAAATGATGTACAAAGTTAAAGGTGCATTTTAGTATTGCAGGAAAAAAGGATAAAACTCCACTCTTCTAATTGCTACTCATATCTTCCAGTGCTTCCTCTATAAAGACAAAGCAGATGTCTTTTGATTCTGCATTTGCCTGTCATAATAGAAAGAAAAAAACATATTTTAGTAAAACTGATTTTGCTGAGTTGGTAGAAAGAAATCCAAATTCTTGAACAGTTGTTGGGGGATGTACTGAGCTTTAAGACGTGTACAGCATTACAAGAATGCCTTCTACAACCAGGAATTGAGAATGATGCTGAACAAAAGCTTATTAGTGAAGTAGGATGGCTGTAATGTCTATAGCATTAACCCTTTATCCTAGTATAGGGCTGTCCTGCAGAAGCTGATTGCTGGGGTATGTTCACTGGGGTCCGACTGTAGTGACTGCCACTAAATATGAGGACAAGCTGAGGGGCGGGCTGGACCAGGGGAAGGGAAGCATAAAACCCACAGGCCGGGCAGGGCCCCAGCACATGTTTAGGGCCACCTAGCCCCTGCTCTTAAATGTATAGCGACTCCTACCGCTGGCAGAACATATCTTCTTTAGACATAAATGGATCAAAGTGGAAGAGGCTTAAGGAATAGAGCTGCCAGGAAAGTTAACTTTGCGAACAAACTTTTCTCTGATTGGGGAGTCAGTGATCAGCAGCCTGCGATCTGCCCTGAAACCGAGCTGTTTGGTCCAGTAATTGTGATGTAGAAAGAGGAGAAGCAGAGATCAGTGGCGGGACAGTGAGAGGAGAGCAGAGGGGAACAGCTGAAGGCCATAGTGAACACAGCTGGTGGCCATTGAATGATAAAAAGCTGCAGCCAATGTCTATATATGTGCTAACTGTACAGGGCATCTGCCATTAGGATGTTTATACCTGCATGGCTGCTGGGAAGGAGTTAATTTTATATATATATATATATATATATATATATATATATATATATATACTGCTGAGGTAAAATAAAAGCTGCGCTGTGATTGGTTGCTATTTCTTATACTGCTGAGGTAAAATAAAAGCCGCCCTGCAATTGGTTGCTATTTCTTATGCCGCTGAGGTAACATTAAAGCTGCGCTGTGATTGGTTGCTATTTGTTATACTTCTGACATAAAATAAAAGCTGTGCTGTGATTGGTTGCTATTTCTTATACTGCTGAGGTAAAATTAAAGCTGTGCTGTAATTGGTTGCTATGGGCAACACAGATTTTCTTCAAAATCTCAATCCATGTTAATGTGTCTTCCGTTCATGTTTTAATCCCGGGCAACACTGGGCATCCGTGCTAGCTTAATAATCGCATACGTGCAGCAATGACTCCTGACCTCACATGTCTGCCCATTTGTGTAGGCCTAGCTTATGATGTGCACCCCCTTCTCCTCCACCTTGCCGCTGGCAGCGGAGTGGAGGTGCGCCTTCACATCATCAAATAAATTGTCACGCACCCTAGAGAACTCTATACATTTCTGAGATAAAACATGACCTATGTCCTTCCTCAGGATACAAGCAATCTCCCTGCCAAATCTCATCAAAATTGCTTCAGCAGTTTATTAGCTTTTCACAGCTAGACAGACAGATAAACAGACAGACAAACAGACAGACAGACAGACAGACAGACAAACAGACAGACAGAGTGACTTTCTCATTTGTAATATTAGTTCTTTACACCCCTGTTTCCCTTGCAGTACTTACAATGGTAGCTGACATGTTGAGTTCATCCTCGCAACAGTACGAAACTATTTGTAGATGACGCATAAAACTAATAGTATTACCGTTTAGCACGAGGCATTAAATCCCGGCCTTTTAACGCGCCATGTTCTTTTTTGTCTAAAGATATGATATGTTATTTATGTATTTCTTTACTTTAACCGGAGATGCCTAGGCTTTGTTGTTGAGTATCAGGGGGTAGAAATGATTGCTATCAGAGTTGGTCTTCCAGCAGCTCCTTGAAGAGTGAGAAGACAGAATCACAATGACCGAACACAGAGAAGCGATTAAGCGGACACCCCATGTGGGATCTCTCTATACACGATGCTTTGTGGACACACAATACAGAATCATTAGCCAAAACCTAGGGGACTTTTTACAGCTTCAAGTTTATGTTATTTTCCAAGATTTCCATTACCACCTTTTCCTAGCAGATAGTCACACCTTAACTTACCGAACAGCTGGATCTTCTGGGCTACGTTAAATGGAGAGGTGCTTGATACACGATCCAATTTGCAGAGTACAGAGCTCGCTCCGCTTATTAATGGAGCAAACAACATAAAATTACATTTCTTTGGAAAGACTCAGTTGTCGCTGTCTGATTCATCGCATCCAATAACGTATTTGTTACAGTTTGAGTATAAGAGTATATAAGACCTTATGATTGTCAATGCTGGTAGTGTTGGACAGACAACTGATCCCCCCCTCCTCCTACCCCCACCCCCAATAAAGGAAGAAGTATCCTCCCCACCCTTTTTTTACCTGTATCCCTTTCCCTATACCTCCCTAATAAAATCTATGTGGTAAGATGTTTTGAATGATTGCATCAAATCCGGATTTGATTTACCCTTTCCAATCCACTGTCCGACGTCTGAAGACATTCTGATTGAAGCCTGTACTGCTCTGATGTCAGAAGACGTCTGGCAGGGTATTCTTACTGTATATTACTGGCCGCTCTGTTGTCGGGGGCCTCTCCAGCATGTCTCATACCGCAGTACTGGCTCTATCCAGCAGATGGCGCCATTGTATAATGGCAGAAAGAGGAAGCCCCCTAGAAAACCCTGAATCCAAAATTGGATTGCAAAGGGTTAAGCTGAGCAATACTCAGAAATATCGGATATAATCTTTTACTCATTTATCCTATTCAGAATGTCTCTGTGAAACAACAAATATGTTACCAGTTTACCCTTTGTAAAGTGGCAAAGAATTTAATAAAAACATTTAACCCTTTCTAATCCACTGTCTGACGTCTAAAGACATTATGATTTAAGGCTGTACAGCTCTGATGTTGGAAGACGTCCGTTGGGGTTCTCTTACTGTATATTGCCAGCCTCTCTGCTGTCGGAGCCTATCCAACGTGTCACCTCATGCAGTACTGGCTTTAGCCAGCAGATAGCGCCGTTGTATAACAGCAGAAAGAGAGTAAGCCCCCTAGGAAAACCAGGATACAAATTGGATTGGAAAGGATTAAAATGAAAAAAAAAAGTTGCCAGTTTTGATGTGTCATGTCTGCATTAAAATTTCCAAGTTTTCTCTCTTTCATTTTTGGAAAAAGTGGCAAGAAGAGGGGGTGGGGTTAACTAGAGGTGAGAGTGCAGAGCCTGTAAGTTTCTGGCATTATTAAAAGCATAACATGATGCAAATTATTATGTAAATCTTTATGTGCTCCCAGTAAACATGGATTTCACTTTCTGTTTCGAGATCCATCCAAAATGTGCCATAGAGGTATGTAGCCTTTTAATACATTAGGCGCATTTCACTTCAACAATCGTCAGTTTAAGACTGGCGTATGAAACGCCAGACATGATAAATCTCTCCTACAGTCTCAGCATGCTGAAAGCTTTATAGGAAATAAGGATGAAAGCAGTCCAGGAAAACCTACGGTCTCAGATTTTAGAATCACTACAGCATTTTTCATCAAATCACGCCCATAGGTCAAATGAAGTAATATGACATTGTGTATATAATTACTACAGAATTACATAAGAATATAACCTTAACCCTTTCTATAAATGCTGCCCTCTTACTTCCAGTGGATACAGTATGGATACAGGAAAGTTGATGCATGCAACTTAAGGAAACACTTTGGACATTATGTAATGCCTAATGCTGAGTCTGGGAGGCAATGCAGTACACACCGGTTCAAAGAACACCAAAGAGAGAAACGTGCATCAAATACCCCCTAAGGCCCTGCACTAGGGAGGATTTAGCAAATTTTTGCAACTTTTCTGTCTTTTATGCTGCCTGCTCCACTATTATAAAAAGTGGGAAAGGCTTAGCAAAGGGGTACAGGGACAGCCATGGCCAATTGAATTCAGTATAATTTACACCAGAAACAGGCATAAATTGGGGGTCAGTCAGATTAGCGGTTTTTTTTCACGCATGTATAGGCGCAATTTTAAATTGGATCTACATAGAACCAATGCTTTCCAATGGAAGCGGTCACATGCGTGATTTTTACATGTGATTAAAATTCGCACCTGCAAAAGATAGAGCATATGGGTGTCAATGGACCGGGTCACGCGATTTTTCTACATGCAATGTGAAATTTTTTTAATCGCAGCTATACATGCGGAAAAAAATCGCTTGTGTGACTGAGCCCTTATACTGTAAATCTATGACGGATTTTTAAGATGTCATAGATTACAGAAAGTGGCACAAAGTTGGCCCAAAATGTGCCAAATATAATAAAAATTTTACATTTCTTTTTAAATTTGACATATCTTATGCAGTCATAACTTATCTAAGACTAACAGGTAAAACGCTGATCATTGATAAATGTGCACCATTGTGTGCAGTATCAGATTTACCCCGAGTGTTTCTTTAAGTTAATACTCATTCACATACACCACAATTTTGTGTATGTAGTAAAAATGTTTTTGCTTACTCAGCATGCTATTAGAATTAATCTTGTAAAGTTTTAGCACAGTGATCAAGAAGATCTTAGTTGTCTCCAGCAATTTTGGACCGGTTATGGGACCTGTTTGTCTTTGAGTCTACGTCATCGGCAGATGATCGGGAATGAATGTTCATTCCAAACGTTTGTTCACTTGACCATCCGTTCATGTGAAGATAGTACTGATCACCCAACAAAGAAGAAAATGCTTGTTTGTTGAGGGATCACAACTGTAATCTGATATAAAAAATCATCTGTTGTCAGCAGCACATTGCCCCGTGTAAAGAAGTATGTGCTGCTAACAAAAATGGAACCATATGTGCCCAAAGGATCACATACAGCAGTGCTAGTCACACCATTAGAGGTAAGTTCACAAGGGATAGACAAGCTGCAGAATTTCCACAATGGAAGATTCCACTGTAAATTCCGCAGCATTTTCCACATCCACAACAGAGTCAAAATCGGCACCATTGGGACCTTTCTACGAGATGATGATGTGAATATGGCTTTTCCGTCAGTTGGATGACGCCCTTTGTTCGCTGATGTCTTGTGGACAGGCCCTTTGTTTTCATTTGCCCCTCTCCTTTTTCGGGGGGGACTTCTTTTTTTTTTACTGGTTTCTTCTGGCTATTTGTAGCCTATAGAGTTGAATACATTTAGATCCGGGAGGGAACCCCCCACCTTAATGACTAGTTACACTTACACGTGGACAGCCCACTATGTGACCCCCTGTTATTCACTTCCATGTATTAATGTATAGTTACTGTTAGACCATTCCACATTCCGGTTCATAGCTGAGTGTTTGTAACAAGTGGCTTGATTAGGACAATACTTTCATATTTCTTTGTTGGCTGTACTTTATGCACTTGTACTCTAACCGGAACATGTTGTATATTTGGAAAACCTTTGAAAACCCAATATGACTTGTAAATTAAAAAAACATCCGACCCAGTGGATTTTGACTTGAAATCTGCTGCTCCCCTCCCCTACTAATTCTTTACGCTGTCAATGCAGCCTTCACCCAGTACCTGCTGGCCTCTAGTGAGTGCAGTGCCGTCGGCCAGGTGATGCCACTTTTGCATTACCTGAGCGGTGTTGTTCCACCCACTAGAGGTACCGGGTGAAGGGCTACGCTGGACGACACAGATTTCAAGTTAAAATCGGCAACAATAGAAATGCTGCAGATTTTGCAGTGGAACTCTCAGCTGTCTAAAGTCTGCACCACATCTGCTATATGTGAACGTACCCCTAAAGAGTTGTCTGGGACTTTTTGGAATTTTTCTATTAATGACTAGAGATGAGCGAGCACCAAAATGCTCGAGTGCTCGTTACTCGAGTCGAACTTCCCGCGATGCTCGAGGGTTCGTTTCGAGTAACGAACCCCATTAAAGTCAATGGGCGACTCGAGCATTTTTGTATATCGCCGATGCTCGCTAAGGTTTTCATTTGTGAAAATCTGGGAAATTCAAGAAAGTGATGGGAACGACACAGAAACGGATAGGGCAGGCGAGGGGCTACATGTTGGGCTGCATCTCAAGTTCCCAGGTCCCACTATTAAGCCACAATAGCGGCAAGAGTGCCCCCTCCTGCACTGTCAGCATAAAGATCATTCTCCTCTGCCACAGCTGTAAGAAGCTGTGGCAGAGAAGAACGATGTTAGCCCAGTGAATTCAATGGAGCCCGCAATACAACCGGCTCCATTGAAAGCAATGGGCTGCCGGCGAGCGCGGATGAATTTTTGGGAAGGGCTTAAAAATATAAGCCCTTACCTGAAAATCATCCTAAAATGTGTAAAAATTTAAAAAAAATTATGTCAGCATAAAGATCGTTCTCCTCTGCCATAGCTGTAACAAGCTGTGGCAGAGAAGAACGATGTTAGCCCATTGAATTCAATGGAGCCGGCAATACAGCGATCGCGGGATGAATTTTCGGGAAGGGCTTAAATATATAAGCTATTCCCTGCAATTCATCCAGAAATGTGTAAAAATAAAAAAAAATATATATACTCACCCGGTCCTGGCAGACGGAGTTCAGCAGTGGTGGGCGGCAGTTTTCTGAACTGCTCTCTGTAGTATTCAGCAGCTGGGGATTTAAAATCCCCGCCTGCTGAATGAGCTGCCTCTGATTGGTCACAGCCTGACCAATCAGAGGCAGCTCTCACACCCATTCATGAATTCCTGAATGGGTGTGAGTGAGTGCTGCCTCTGATTGGCTCAGCGCAGGGACCAATCAGGGGCAGCTCTCACTCACACCCATTCATGAATTCATGAATGGGTGTGAGTGAGAGCTGCCTGTGATTGGTGAGGCTGTGACCAATCAGAGGCAGCTCATTCAGCAGGCGGGGATTTTAAATCCCCACCTGCTGAATACTACAGAGAGCAGTTCAGGAGAACTGCCGGCCAGACGCGGCTGAACTCCGGCTGCAGCGGAAAGGTGAGTATACATTTTTTTTAATTTTTACACATTTCTGGATGAATTGCAGGGAAGGGCTTATATATTTAGGCCCTTCCCGAAAATGCATCCCGCGATCGCCCGCAGCGCATTGCTTTTAATGGAGCCGGCTGTATTGCCGGCTCCATTGAATTCAATGGGCTAACATCGTTCTTCTCTGCCATAGCTGTTACAGCTGTGGCAGAGGAGAATGATCTTTATGCTGACAGTGCGGGGGGGGGGGGGGGTCTCACTCCCGCGCTCGCCGGCAGCCCATTGCTTTCAATGTATTGCCGGCTCCATTGCTTTCAATGGGCTAACATCGTTCTTCTCTGCCACAGCTGTTACAGCTATGGCAGAGGAGAACGATCTTTATGCTGACATTTTTTTAAATTTTTTTTTACACATTTTAGGATGATTTTCAGGTAAGGGCTTATATTTTTAAGCCCTTCCTGAAAATTCATCCTGAGATCGCCGGCAGCCCATTGCTTTCAATGGAGCCGGCTGTATTGCTGGCTCCATTGAATTCAATGGTCAGTGCTCATTTAATTCTGACGAGTACCGCGTGGTGCTCGTCTCGAGTAACGAGCATCTCGAGCACCCTAATACTCGAACAGGCATCAAGCTCGGACGAGTATGCTCGCTCATCTCTATTAATGACCTGTCTTTGGGACAAGTCATCAAAGGATGATTGGTGTAGGGCCCACCACTTGGGATGCTTGCTGATCAGCTTATTTCCAGTGCCACTGTCATTATGGATTAAGCAGGAAGCAGATCAAATTGATCATAGTGCAGTGGCCGGCCTGGGTTCATAATGCAGGTGCAGCTCCCATTTAATTCCATAAGAGCTGTGCCTGCACTACCATCCTGGGCCTTTGAGCTATGGTTAGTGCATTCAGCTTCCTGCACTGTTCATAGTGACAATGTTACTAGGAATCAGTGAATCAATGGGGATCTGAAGTGGTGGACCCACTGGTGTGACTATAGAGAATGCAGGGGGTGCGGTTGCATCCAGGCCCAGGAGCCTTAGGTGGCCCATAAGGCGTCTCTTTCCCATATAGAGAGCCTAGTGCTACGAATAAAGCACTATAGTTGGGGGGCCCTGTTACAGGTTTTGCATTGAGGCCTAGAAGCTTCAAGTTACGTCTCTGCGTTAAGAGGTTAAGAGAAGTTGGGGGGCCCCAAGATAAACTTTTGCACCCAGGCCCATGAGCCTTTAGCTATGCCCCTGGGTGGATCCCCAAGAATTATCTTATGATGACCTGTCCAAAAAGTTCTGGACAACCCCTTTAAGTGGATTTGAACAAGGTCCAATTAACTTGCTAAAGCATCGATGGGGCTCATTCCTTGCAGACAATCTATAAGTTTAAAAGTACCTTTAAACTTATTTTCCTGCTTATGGCCAATAACAAAGTTACTAGCTGGTGTTGCCAATAATGTTATGGAATAAAGCTCAGCATATCTCAAACTATATGGACACCTTTCTATGACGAACAAAAATCCAGATAGTATATTAAATACCCATTAAACTTGAGACTCTCTAACCACATTCAGTCATAAACACTCCACTATATATTGGAATGCTTGGGCACGTGCTTGAAGGTTTATTGGGAAGTGGAGACATGCGAAGAGCAATCCTAAATAATAGGAAGTTCTTAAGTATAGGCTTTCAATTTCTTATTGTATAATTCTGGCACTAATTGCCTCACTCAGAAAGCAGTCGCGTACTTACAGTTAGAGGCCTTTGTCTGTCTCATTGTGATGAATGTATCAAGAGCTGTGCAGTAATTGTCTACTGTGTTCTACAGTCCTTTCTTATTATTATTTCAACAGGGACCACAAAATAAGTGTGCTTGACAGTCACTTTTAATTTCCATTCAGAGAAGTAAATTTCCATCCGTGTGAATATTAATTTGTTGCCTACCAGTGTCTACAGGTGATAACTATTTTCTTTCTAGGTCAGATATTATATTTTATTAGAAGCAAATATAGAAAGAAAATAGAATGCTAATTTTCGGATAATCCCTGGGAGACTTGGAAGCATATATCAAACCTCCAAGAAGAATAAATGGAGTATCTCTCATAGTATGTTTGTAGAATACAGCGTTTCCTGCACTGTGTATATGGTGCACACAATACTGCACGTATATTAGGGAGGATGGAATGTATGTGGGGGGATATAGTATATTTGGGGCACACTGTAAAAATGTAGCAAATGCTTTGTTGTACCTGGCATTAAGAAGCCATACTAGTTCCAATTTAGTATAATTGCCAGATTTCACATTTTAAATGCTAGCATATGCTGTTAGCTTAAAGTTTATACAAAGAAGAATATCTAACTTAATGGGATGCTAAAATGCCGCAATGGTTTATAGCCACTTTATATTAGGGAATTGTAAAACAAGCAGTTCCCTAATAGCATAGTATAGCAAATACATGCTTTCAGAAAGTAACAGCTGTAGATTACAGGGCTGTTGTGGATTTCTGACTGAGCTCTTCTCAAAAAACGGATCTTTCATTATTGAAAACTCAACAAAAATTGCCATAAGTAGAACATGAAAATATCACATGAAATGCCATAACAGTAATGCAGACCATCTACAATGCATGCACACTTTGCTATTGTTTTTATGGGCAAAATTAGTTATAAAGTTACATAGTCAGGCCTTGGTGCACAATGTTGCTTTTAAGACGTACCCCCTTTCCCTGAAGCTACATCCCTTTTTACAACTTGGCAAAACGAAGTGTCTAAAAGGGTCTAAAACACATCCTAAATGTGGTGTTAAGCATGTGTAAGAGGGGTGAGCAGTACCCTGCTCCCCTCTTATGGATCATAGTGGCTCATGGCCACTCTGCAATGAAGTCCCATCCACTGCCACTATCAGCCACTTTGTGGCATCCAGGACAGAGTTTTGGAATTGTTATAGGCTGCACTATTAAAGTTGGCACAAAAAGGAGCCCAAAGCTCATAAAAGAACTGAATGATAATAGGAATCAATTGAGCTATATTAAAAAAAAACATTGGGAAGCTTCTAGAACAGGGCTCTGATTGATTGTGTAACCCTAAGTGACAATGTGAGAAAGGCCAGCAGCCACCTTGGGACTGAGAGAGCCTTGTGTAGTGTGTGGATCAGTAGCAGCTACTGTGTGCAAGAGGCTAGCAAGGAAGACTGGTGAGGTTTCAGAGGCGCCTGGTTGCAGGCTGAGCCGGCACTGGGTAATAGCGCTAAAGATTCCTAAAGGGCCCTGATGACCAGAGGGGCAGAGCATGTAATGAGAGGGCCTGAGGGGCAGAGTGTTAGAGGTCAGTATGCCAGAAGAGGTCAAGTATGAGAAGTGATGAAGGTAAAGGAGAGGTTTGTGAAGGCCCAAGTTGTGGATGTCTTGCTGCTGCGAAATATGATGCACCAATGGTTAAATGTATTATGACAGATTTGATGTAAGTGACCTATTTAATGTATATGAAGGTGAAGCAAGTACCTGGCGAGGAAGTGAAATGTAGAAGGAATAGACTGTTTGTAGATTGGTAATGCAATGCCTATGACACCTGGTGTCTTATGCATACAAACACAGCTCCAAAGGAGTGATTCTAGGTCTAGGCAACAGATAGTAAGGATAGTGTCAGACTTGCAAAGTAGGTTTCGTGATTTATCAGGTGACTTATTGTGGCCCAATTCAGCAGGAGATACTGTAACCGAGTCTGAGCCATGTGATGTTAACGCAACCTTCGAGTAGTCCAACCCTCCTATGGAGTAAAACCGAAGATATGCCCATGCTAATTATGTATCAGCAAATATCAGGATTACATGTTTAGGGATGTGTCCTACATGCTCTGACTTTGTTTTAATGTATTTATATACATAAAAATTTGGGGCATTTGCTTAGCTTTTTTGGCCACTTGCATTTTCATTTAATTCCCTTTTTATGGAATTAATTGATTATTTCAGTTTAAACATTACAATTAGAGATGAGCGAGCCTACTCGATAAGGCAAACTACTCGAGCGAGTATCGTCCTTACCGAGTACTTGCCTGCTTGCCCGCAAAGATTCGGGTGCCGGCGTGGGTGAGCGCTGTGTTGCGGGAGTGAGCAGGAGGGAGCGAGGGGAGAGAGAGATCTCCCTCCCGTTCTCCCCTACTCTCCTCCGCCGCTCCCCGCCGACACCTGAATCTTTGCGGGCGAGCAGGCGGGTACTCGGTAAGAACAATACTCGCTCGAGTATCTGTCCTTACCAAGTACGTTTACTCATCTCTAATTACAATGTATATAGGGGTAGCGCCGCCTTCTCTTGTCATTGGCGCCAATATGATACCACTATAGTATCTAAATAATTGCCATATCACTGTAGCATCAATGTGATACAGTGTCATAGTACTGCCATACAGATGTCCTGACGTCTATTGAGGTGATGCTAAATTTTGTTATGTGCTGTTAATAGGGGATGGTTTGGATGCCCTAGCTTACAATGAGAGACGCTACGATATAATTGCCCATTTTATTTTATTCTTCTTTTGCCCTGGTGGTAAAACTTTACGAGGGGAGAATCTAAATTGATCATGCTGTATGTCAGTAGTAATATTATTTCCACACGACATATTCTAATGCGGATGTTTTTCACATTCTATTTTAACTAGAGATGAGCGAACGCGTTCGTCCGAGCTTGATATTCGTGCGAATATTAGGGTGTTCGGGATGTTCGTTATTCGTGACGAACACCATGCGGTGTTCTGGTTACTTTCACTTCCTTCCCTGAGACGTTAGCGCGCTTTTCTGGCCAATTGAAAGACAGGGAAGGCATTACAACTTCCCCCTGCAACGTTTAAGCCCTATACCACCCCCCTGCTGTGAGTGGCTGGCGAGATCAGGTGTTCGCCTAATATAAAAGTCGGCCCCTCCCGCGGCTCGCCTCAGATGCGGTGTGAGTTAGATGAGGGACAGTGCTGTTTATACCGGAGCTGCTGTAGGGAAAGAATTGGTAGTTAGTGTAGGCTTCAAGACCCCCCAAAGGTCCTTATTAGGGCCACTGATAGCTGTGTGTTGGCTGCTGTTAGCAGTGGGATTTTTTTTTTTTTCTCAAAATCGCCTCTGCAGACCGTTGCACCTGGCATTAGGGACAGAAGTGCTGCATAGGCAGGGAGAGTGTTAGGAGTGAGTGTAGCCTTCAAGAACCTCAACGGTCCTTTCTAGGGCCATATTTATCCGTGTGCAGTACTGTCCAGGCTGCTGTTGGCTGTGCTGCATTTTTTTTGGGCTTCTCAAAATCGCCTCTGCAGAGCATTGCACCCTCCATTGATACTGCAGGGAAAGAATTGTATAGGCAGGGCCACAACACAGTTATTATTCATAGAATATACGCAGTGCTGCCTGTTGGTGGGAAAAAACTGAAAACAAATCTATTTGTCCAGCCTGTGTCCGTCCTTACGCCTGTGTAGACGTGTGAGCTGCGTGAAAAACATTGCTAAATCATACGCAGCCAGCTACGCTTTACTGCTGGGTTCGCCATTTGCTTTCCTTAATTGGGAAAAAAAAATACCTGCTCTCCAAGAGTTATAATAACTCTGCTACCCTCACGTTCTGTGACACATAAGCAGGGACACAGCGCAGTTATTAAACTTCGCAGGTTCATTGAATATACGCAGTGCTGCCTGTTGGTGGGAAAAAACTGAAAACAAATCTATTTGTCCAGCCTGTGTCCGTCCTTACGCCTGTGTAGACGTGTGAGCTGCGTGAAAAACATTGCTAAATCATACGCAGCCAGCTACGCTTTACTGCTGGCTTCGCCATTTGCTTTCCTTAATTGGGAAAAAAAAATACCTGCTCTCCAAGAGTTATAATAACTCTGCTACCCTCACGTTCTGTGACACATAAGCAGGGACACAGCGCAGTTATTAAACTTCGCAGGTTCATTGAATATACGCAGTGCTGCCTGTTGGTGGGAAAAAACTGAAAACAAATCTATTTGTCCAGCCTGTGTCCGTCCTTACGCCTGTGTAGACGTGTGAGCTGCGTGAAAAACATTGCTAAATCATACGCAGCCAGCTACGCTTTACTGCTGGGTTCGCCATTTGCTTTCCTTAATTGGGAAAAAAAAATACCTGCTCTCCAAGAGTTATAATAACTCTGCTACCCTCACGTTCTGTGACACATAAGCAGGGACACAGCGCAGTTATTAAACTTCGCAGGTTCATTGAATATACGCAGTGCTGCCTGTTGGTGGGAAAAAACTGAAAACAAATCTATTTGTCCAGCCTGTGTCCGTCCTTACGCCTGTGTAGACGTGTGAGCTGCGTGAAAAACATTGCTAAATCATACGCAGCCAGCTACGCTTTACTGCTGGGTTCGCCATTTGCTTTCCTTAATTGGGAAAAAAAAATACCTGCTCTCCAAGAGTTATAATAACTCTGCTACCCTCACGTTCTGTGACACATAAGCAGGGACACAGCACAGTTATTAAACTTAGATAATTCATTCACTAGAGGCAGTGGGGCCTTTCGTTTTCCAAAAAGGGCAAAAATTATATTTGGCCTGCAGTCTTGCGCCAATTTATTTCCTGCCTGGGAAATCTAATCACTGGTAATACAGCATGCTGAGGGGTAGGGGTAAGCCTAGAGGACGTGGACGTGGACGTGGCCGAGGACGCGGAGGGCCAAGTGAGGGTGTGGGCACAGGCCAAGCTCCTGATCCAGGTGTGTCGCAGCTGTCTGCTGCGCGATTAGGAGAGAGGCACGTTTCTGGCGTCCCCACATTCATCGCCCAATTAATGGGTCCACGCGGGAGACGGTTATTAGAAAATGAGCAGTGTGAGCAGGTCCTGTCCTGGATGGCAGAAAGTGCTTCGAGCAACCTATCGTCTACCCGCAGTTCTGCGCCGTCCACTGCTGCCAATCCGAATCCTCTGTCTGCTGCTCCTCCTTCCTCCCAGCCTCCTCAGTCCACTACAATGACACCTGCTCAGGAGCGGGAACACTCCCAGGAACTGTTCTCGGGCCCCTGCTTAGATTGGGCAGCAGCGGTTCCTCTCCCACCAGAGGAGTTTATCGTCACTGATGCCCAACCATTCGAAAGTTCCCGGGGTCCGGGGGAAGAGGCTGGGGACTTCCGCCAACTGTCTCAACAACTTTCTGTGGGTGAGGAGGACGATGACGATCAGACACAGTTGTCTTGCAGTGAGGTAGTAGTAAGGGCAGTAAGTCCCAGGGAGCAGCGCACAGAGGATTCGGAGGAAGAGCAGCAGGACGATGAGGTGACTGACCCCACCTGGTGTGCAACGCTTACTCAGGAGGACAGGTCTTCAGAGGGGGAGTCAAGGGCATCAGCAGGGCAGGTTGCAAGAGGCAGTGCGGTGGCCAGGGGTAGAGGCAGGGCCAGACCGAATAATCCACCAAGTGTTTCCCAAAGCGCCCCCTCGCGCCATGCCACCCTGCGTAGGCCGAGGTGCTCTAAGGTCTGGCAGTTTTTCACAGAGACGCCTGACGACCGACGAACAGTGGTGTGCAACCTTTGTCGCGCAAAGCTCAGCCGGGGAGCCAACACCAACAGCCTCACCACCACCACCATGCGCAGACATATGATGGCCAAGCACCCCGCAAGGTGGGACAAAGGCCGTTCACCGTCTCCGGTTTGCACCCCTGCCTCTCCCCCTGTGCCCCAACCTGCCACTGAGATGCAACCCCCCTCTCAGGACACAGGCACTACCGCCTCATGGCCTGCACCCACACCCTCATCTCCGCTGTCCTCGGCCCCATCCAGCAGTGTAGTTCAGCGCACCGTTCAGCCGTCGCTTGCGCAAGTGTTCGAGCGCAAGCGCAAGTACGCCGCCACGCACCCGCACGCTCAAACGTTAACCGTCCGCATCGCAAAATTCATCAGCCTTGAGATGCTGCCGTATAGGGTTGTGGAAACGGAGTCCTTCAAAAGTATCATGGAGGCGGCGGCCCCGCGCTACTCAGTTCCCAGTCGCCACTACTTTTCCCGATGTGCCGTCCCAGCCCTGCACGACCACGTCTCCCGCAACATTGTGCGCGCCCTCACCAACGCGGTTACTGCCACGGTCCACTTAACTACGGACACGTGGACAAGCACAGGCGGGCAGGGCCACTACATCTCCCTGACGGCACATTGGGTGAATTTAGTGGAGGCTGGGACAGAGTCAGAGCCTGGGACCGCTCACGTCCTACCCACCCCCAGAATTGCGGGCCCCAGCTCGGTGCTGGTATCTGCGGAGGTGTATGCTTCCTCCACTAAAGCACCCTCCTCCTCCTCCTCCTCCTCTGTCTCACAATCAAGATGTGTTAGCAGCAGCATGTCGCCAGCAGTCGGTGTCGCGCGGTGTGGCAGCACAGCGGTGGGCAAGCGTCAGCAGGCCGTGCTGAAACTACTCAGCTTAGGCGATAAGAGGCACACGGCCCACGAACTGCTGCAGGGTCTGACACAGCAGACCGACCGCTGGCTTGCGCCGCTGAGCCTCCAACCGGGCATGGTCGTGTGTGACAACGGCCGTAACCTGGTGGCGGCTCTGCAGCTTGGCAGCCTCACGCACGTGCCATGCCTGGCCCACGTCTTTAATTTGGTGGTTCAGCGGTTTCTGAAAAGCTACCCACGCTTGTCAGACCTGCTCGTAAAGGCGCGCCGGCTCTGCGCACATTTCCGCAAGTCCCACACGGACGCTGCCACCCTGCGCACCCTGCAACATCACTTTAAGCTGCCAGTGCACCGACTGCTGTGCGACGTGCCCACACGGTGGAACTCTACGCTCCACATGTTGGCCAGGCTCTATGAACAACGGAGAGCTATAGTCGAATACCAACTCCAACATGGGCGGCGCAGTGGGAGTCAGCCTCCTCAATTCCTTTCAGAAGAGTGGGCCTGGTTGGCAGACATCTGCCATGTCCTTGGTAATTTTGAGGAGTCTACCCAGGTGGTGAGCGGCGATGCTACAATCATTAGCGTCACCATTCCTCTGCTATGCATCTTGAGAAATTCCCTGCAAACCATAAAGGCAGCTGCTTTGCGCTCGGAAACGGGGGCGGGGGAAGACAGTATGCCGCTGGATAGTCAGGGCACCCTCCTGTCTATTTCTCAGCGCGTACAGGAGGAGGAGGAGGAGCATGAGGAGGAGGGGGAAGAGACAGCTTGGCCCGCTGCTGACGGTACACCGGCTGATTGCCTGTCATCCTTTCAGCGTGTATGGCCTGAGGAGGAGGAGGAGGAGGAGGATCCTGAAAGTGATCTTCCTAGTGAAGACAGCCATGTGTTGCGTACAGGTACCCTGGCACACATGGCTGACTTCATGTTAGGATGCCTTTCTCGTGACCCTCGCGTTGCACGCATTCTGGCCACTACGGATTACTGGGTGTACACACTGCTCGATCCACGGTATAAGGAGAACCTGCCCACTCTCATTCCCGAAGAGGAAAGGGGTTCGAGAGTGTTGCTATACCACAGGACCCTTGCGGACAAGCTGATGGTAAAATTCCCAGCCGACAGCGCTAGTGGCAGAAGGCGCAGTTCCGAGGGCCATGTTGCAGGGGATGTGCGTAGATCGAGCAGCATGTACATCCCAGGCAGTGCAACAGTCTTTAAGGGCCTGGCCAGCTTTATGGCTCCCCACCAAGACTGTGTCACCGCTCCCCAGTCACGGCTGAGTCGGCGGGAGCACTGCAAAAGGATGGTGAGGGAGTACGTAGCGGATCGCACGACCATCCTTGGTGACGCCTCTGCCCCCTACAACTACTGGGTGTCGAAGCTGGACACGTGGCCTGAACTAGCCCTGTATGCCCTTGAGGTGCTTGCTTGTCCTGCGGCTAGCGTGTTGTCGGAGAGGGTGTTTAGTGCGGCTGGGGGAATCATCACAGATAAGCGTAGCCGCTTGTCAACCGACAGTGCCGACAGGCTAACACTCATCAAGATGAACAAAGGCTGGATTTCGCCAGACTTCTGTTCTCCACCAGCGGACAGCAGCGATACGTAAGCAATACGTAGGCTGCACCCGCGGATGGAAGCTACGTTCTCTCTCACCATCCAAAACGGGGACATTTCTGCTTCATCAATCTGTGTCTAATATTCCTCCTCCTCCTCCTCCTGCTCCTCCTCCTGAAACCTCACGTAATCACGCTGAACGGGCAATTTTTCTTAGGGCCACAAGGCTCACTCAAATAATTTTTCTGAACAATTTTTATAAGTTTCAATGCGCTTAAAAGCATTGGAACTTTAACTTGAACCAATTTTTCGTTACACTGGGCTGCCTCCAGGCCTAGTTACCACTTAAGCCACATTAACCAAAGCGATTAATGGGTTTCACCTGCCCTCTTGGCTGGCCATGGCCAATTTTTGGGATGTACATTAGTACTGTTGATACAGCAATTTTTGTGGGCCCTCGCCTACAGTGTAATCAAATTAATTTTTAGCCCACCTGCATTACAGCTGACGTTACCTCAGCTGTGTTGGGCAATGCAATGGGATATTTTTGTGTACCGCCGGTGGGTTCCAGGGAGCCACCCATGCTGTAGGTGCACACTGAGTTTTTAATACTTCTGTACACTTCTAAAGAACCCGTCTGACTGGGGCATGCAGTGTGGGCCGAAGCCCACCTGTATTACGCACGACATTACTACCTCAGCTGTGTTGGGCAATGCAATGGGATATTTCTATGTACCGCCGGTGGCTTCCTGGCACCCACCCAGGCAGTGGGTCCACAGGGAGTTAAACCTACATGTGTCCACTTGTAAAGAACCCCAGTCTGACTGGGGCATGCAGTGTGGGCCGAAGCCCACCTGCATTACGCACGACATTACTACCTCAGCTGTGTTGGGCAATGCAATGGGATATTTTTGTGTACCGCCGGTGGGTTCCAGGGAGCCACCCATGCTGTAGGTGCACACTGAGTTTTTAATACTTCTGTACACTTCTAAAGAACCCGTCTGACTGGGGCATGCAGTGTGGGCCGAAGCCCACCTGTATTACGCACGACATTACTACCTCAGCTGTGTTGGGCAATGCAATGGGATATTTCTATGTACCGCCGGTGGCTTCCTGGCACCCACCCAGGCAGTGGGTCCACAGGGAGTTAAACCTACATGTGTCCACTTGTAAAGAACCCCAGTCTGACTGGGGCATGCAGTGTGGGCCGAAGCCCACCTGCATTACGCACGACATTACTACCTCAGCTGTGTTGGGCAATGCAATGGGATATTTTTGTGTACCGCCGGTGGGTTCCAGGGAGCCACCCATGCTGTAGGTGCACACTGAGTTTTTAATACTTCTGTACACTTCTAAAGAACCCGTCTGACTGGGGCATGCAGTGTGGGCCGAAGCCCACCTGTATTACGCACGACATTACTACCTCAGCTGTGTTGGGCAATGCAATGGGATATTTCTATGTACCGCCGGTGGCTTCCTGGCACCCACCCAGGCAGTGGGTCCACAGGGAGTTAAACCTACATGTGTCCACTTGTAAAGAACCCCAGTCTGACTGGGGCATGCAGTGTGGGCCGAAGCCCACCTGCATTAACCCTTTCCAGTCCACTGTGTGACCTGTGAAGACATTAGGGTTTAAGGCTGTACAGCTCCGTTGTTGGTAGACGTCCGTCGGGGTTCTCTTACTGTATATTGCCAGCCTCTCTGCTGTCGGAGCCTATCCTACGTGTCAGCTCATGCAGTACTGGCTTTAGCCAGCATATAGCGCCGTTGTATAACAGCAGAAAAAGAGTAAGCCCCCTAGGAAAACCATATACAAATTGGATTGGAAAGGGTTAAGCACAACATTACTACCTCAGCTGTGTTGGGCAATGCAATGGGATATTTCTATGTACCGCCGGTGGCTTCCTGGCACCCACCCATGCTGTAGGTGCACACGGAGTTTTTACTACATCTGTACACTTATAAAGAACCCCAGTCAGACTGGGGCATGCAGTGTGGGCCGAAGCCCACCTGCATTAAGCACGACATTACTACCTCAGCTGTGTTGGGCAATGCAATGGGATATTTCTGTGTACCGCCAGTGGGTTCCAGGGAGCCACCCATGCTGTGGGTCGACAGGGACTTCACAATAGGGAGTTGTACCTGCCTGTGTCTATGAATTAAAAAGCCCGGTCTGACTGGGGCATGCAGACACCTTGACAGAATGAATAGTGTGTGGCACATAGGTTCCCCATTGCTATGCCCACGTGTGCAGCTCCTGATGGCGGTGGCACAGGATTCTATTTCTCATTGCTTCTGTACAGCATTGTGGGCTATCGCTCCGCCACTTTTAAAGAGGGTCGCTGCCTAGCCGTGCCAACCTCTGCAGTGTGTGCCTGCGGTCCCTCGTCATGGCAGACGCAATTCTAAATAGACATGAGCGTGGTGTGGCATGAGGGCAGCTGAAGGCTGCGCAGGGACACTTTGGTGTGCGCTGTGGGGGGGAGGGGGGGCGGTTGGGCAGCATGTAACCCAGGAGAAGTGTCAGTGGAGTGTCATGCAGGCAGTGATTGTGCTTTGTTGGAGGTAGTGTGGTGCTTAGCAAAGGTATGCCATGCTAATGAGGGCTTTTCAGAAGTAAAAGTTGTTGGGAGGGGGGGGGCCCACTCTTGCCGGTATTGTGGCTTAATAGTGGGACCTGGGAACTTGAGATGCAGCCCAACATGTAGCCCCTCGCCTGCCCTATCCGTCACTGTGTCATTCCCATCACTTTCCTGAATTGCCCAGATTTTCACACATGAAAACCTTAGCGAGCATCGGCGAAATACAAAAATGTTCTGGTCGCCCATTGACTTCAATGGGGTTCGTTGTTCGAAACGAACCCTCGAGCATCACGGGAAGTTCGTTACGAATAACGAACACCCGAACATTTTGGTGTTCGCTCATCTCTAATTTTAACCCATGTAAAAGATTCTTGAAAATCTAAATTGGATACCATGCTAATTACATGCAGGAAACAGAAATGTGCTGAAGACCTCTTTGAGAGGAAGCCAGTTCAGATTTGGCAAGCCTAACTTGCTGAAAGGAAGAGTTTCTCTCAGGAATTTAATGGGAGGATGATGTCTTTTTTTTGCGATGTAGGATGTTGGCAGCTGCATAACGAGGGCTCATTCAAGGATTTGCCTGGATATTAGTCTATAGTGCAGTGCCATCCAAATCCATAGTCATTTAAATTAAGCAATTTGTGCCTGTCAGAAACCAGATTCTAACATGAATTAAACAAAACTACTGTATGCATTAAACAAGGGGTTTAAGGAGAATTTGTCACAAAGGTGTATTGCTTTCGGTTAGATGTCTCTAGTTTGACTAAACTAGGGGTTGCAGTTACCTTTTCCAATTAAGAGAGCTAATATAGAAACCCTATGAAGAATACTACATCTGGAATTAGCATATTTGCTTGTTCTTCATTCCTTGCTGGGAAGGTGTATGTGTTATTCTTCAATGAAACTGTTTCTTCTTTATGGAATTCTTTAGAACTAGTCAGGAGAACTCCTGACAGGCCGAAGAGACCGAGGCTATCCTACATATTGCTTAGTATTACTTTGGAGAAGAGTGTTGGTGCAATTTAATCTAGTAGTTGTCTTTGGAAGTGACAGAACATAGTCTCTTTGATCAATTCATGATATAAGTTGTGCCTTTTTTTATTAAAGGGGTTGTCTGAGACTTTGACTTAGCAGTAAAGGAAGCAATGTACCTAAATCGACAAAGATACATTTAGTGACTTTGGTCTGACACCGTTATAAAACAACACTCTTTCCTGCTCCTTGACCATGTTTGATTTTATTATCTTGTCATTTCCATAGCAAGAGGGTGTTTTTACAGGGTAAGGGTGCTGCCCTATGCCCAACCTTCTCCCTATCTCATCTTGGCTTGGCACCAGCAATGGCAAGACATAACATCAGTTCTGGAACAAGAATTGGTGATGGTTGGTTTGCAGATTCATTACAAGAAGACACAGTTTATCTGAGTTGGATTCAGCATGTCCGCAAGTGCCTCAGTCATGGTCAACCAACAACAGCAGTTGCAAGAGGTCGACCAGTTGGTCTATTTAATTAGTACAATCACCAATAATGGGGATGCTGAACATTATGTTCCATAGCATATCAGAAAGGTATGGGCAACTTTCCTTTATAGGCTATTTTTTAACTTTGATTACAAACAAAAAAAGGGGTCTTCTGAACACTGTTGTGATCTTGACTGCACTATATGCGACTAAAACATGGATAGTGACCCCATATATAACTTGGCAACTTGATGTATTCCAACAACAATCCCTTTGTTACCAGTTAGCTCACTTACAATGATCGAATTATGAATTGAGAAATTTATCACCGCTCTGGTACACGGCCACTCCACTTCCAAGTCATCCAACATCAATTCCGTTTTGCTGAGCACATTCTACGTGGAATGATACTGAAACTGCTGCTTTGACCATCAGCGATGGCATTCTTTTATCATCTGATGCATGCTTGGGAGGAACTAAGTGAAAGTAAGTCCAGGACTTTACTATTGATGTCCTATCCTCAGTATGGGTCATGAACAGTTGATCAGCGGGGTCGGCTGTTGTGGATCCCTGTTAAACGGCTTATCGCTGGGCATGCTATCAGTGCAAACGGCATCAGAAGCAGATAGTCGTGTCCATATTGCAGTGGCCTGAGTTGGCAATGCAGACACATCTCCCATTGAATTCAATAGGACCTGTGTCTGCTTTACCAACAAGGGCGACTGCATTGTCGTAGGCACTATCTGCTTCCTGCACTGTCCACCCTGACAATGGTCCTGTTGAACAGCTGATCAGTGGGGATCTTGAGTGGTGGACCCCCACTAAGTCAACTATTAATGATCTATACTGAGTACAGGTCATCAATAGTAAAGTCCTGGACAACCCCTTTAAGCTATTTAAAATGGGCGACACCTGTATATCCATTGTATATATATATAAGCACCGTATAAAATATAGCTCTGCATTTGTTTTCACTTTGCTAAAACATATTTTGTGCTTAGTGCTTACAAAGCGAAGGTACTAACATTTCTTGCCTCAGCACTTTATAGTAAAGTATGAGACAGGGCTAGAATATATATAAAATCTAAGAAATGCCCGGCTGTATTACAGTATGTAAAATAAAACCAGACAGACTGAGCGAGTGTCAGGCGAACAAATATTTGAAGAGAAAATAGGCATAGGAGGAGGGAAGCCAGAAGTTCCTTCTGAGCATATCCAAGCAGCCAACCTCAGGAGACATGGCAAACTGCAAGACTTAATAAGGCATCTGGATGAGGTTTGGATGCCATAGTTATCAGCACACTGTAAGATGTGATAGCGACTGAGATGGGAAATGGGAACAAACATTGAAAGGGTTGAACTGAGACATGAATAAAAAATTCACAACCACCAACAATATTCACACCATGTAATACTGCTAAGAGTGCTTTACATTAAAGAGCTATTCCGAGAGGATCTCATTGACTGGTAGAAGCAGCCAAAAAAAAAAAAATAACATTGCTTACTGATGATATCTTATACAAAAATATTAATCTTAAAGGAGTTATCCTAAGATGAAAGTTATTCCACTGGAGAAGGGATAATTGTCGATAACTGTCTGATTGGTGGGGGTCCAATCACTGAAACCCCAATGAAACATGAGAACAGGGATTCTGTGTCCCCTGTGTGAATAGAGTGGAGGCTAAACATGCTGTCACTCCATTCATCTCGATGGGACAAGCACTTGGCTATCTCAAGCAGGTCATATAGAAATGAATGGAGTGTCAGCAAGTATGTTTGGACTCTACTACATTCACATTGGGGAAACAGACATCCCACTCTTGGGATTGGTGGAGGTCCCAGTGATCGACTTCCAATAGGTGAGACACTGTCTTGTGGATAGGGAATAACGTTAATCCTGGGATACCCCCTTTAAGTTAATTTGCTGTGTTTGCTACAATTCTTTCATTGGAATACCCTGGAGGAACCTACAGCACTGTTTCTATGACCTTCCTGGTACTTGACTATTTGCCGCAATTCGGGTGCCTTCACACTTGTGATCACGATATTGTTGCGTTTTTTTAATGCTAATGTCAATAGGACTTTCTAATGTTCAAAACGCATCTCACAAAAATCTCAAGTTTGCGCGTTGGGATTTTTGTGCGATGTGTTTTTAACATTAGAAAGTCCTATTGACTTCAGCATTAAAAAAACGCAGCGATATTGCAGTCGCATGTGTGAAGGCTCCCTAATGAGACACTAAAACAAGCATAGCTGTAAAAGTGAGCAAGCTGACAGAAGGTAACAATCGAGAATTTTGTATTGGAGCAGGGATATTACTACACTTTTCAGGCTCTAAGACACATAATATAGTAACATAGTATGCAAAGCCAAAAAAAAGAAACATGTCTATCCAGTTTAGCCTATTACCCCCCCCCCCCCCCAATGTTGATCTAGAAGAAGGCAAAAATAAACAATGCAATAAAACTGACGTTTCCACATTTAAGGGAAAAAAATTCCTTCCTGATTTCAATCTGGCAATCAGAATAATCCCTGGGTCACCGAACCTTTTGACGTTATTGATGATTATAACATGTAATATTGTAAGGCTCAGGAAAGACATCCAGGCCCCTTTGGAACTCTTTTATCGAATTTGCCATCACCACATGCTCAGGCAGAGAGTTCCTCAGTCTCACTGCTCTTACAGTAAAGAACCACCTTCTGTGTTGGTGTAGAGACCCTCTTTCCTCTAGATGTAGAGGATGTTCCCTCGCTACAGTCATAGTCCTGGGTATAATAGATGATAACTGTTCCATATAAAAGGGCTTTAACCCTTTCCAATCCACTGTCTGACGTCTAAAGACATTCTGATTGAAGGCTGTACAGCTCTGATGTCGGAAGACGTCTAGGGTATTCTTACTGTAGATTACTGGCCGCTCTGCTGTCAGGGGCCTCTCCAGCATATTCCATACCACAGTACTGGCTCTAGCCAGCAGCTGGCGCCATTGTATAATGGCAGAAAGAGAAAGCCCCCTAGGAAACCCTGAATCCAAATTGGATTGCAAAGGGTTAAAAGATGCACCCAAGTTTAGATAACAGAAAATAAGAAAAAAGTGCTTCAGACCTCTCTACTGGTTGGATTGATAATACTTTCCTCAAAGTTCTACTATATTAAAGAATTTAAGGCCAGCTTTGCTGATATGCTAGATAGTGAAGGAACTTACCTGGCTGTCTGAGGTAGTGGAGGGTTTAATGGCACCAACTGTGGTGGTTTAAGGTAGTTGAGGTGTTAGTCTGCTTCCCTGGTGAGCTAGGACAGTAAAAAGGTTAATGGCACTAGCTCTGTTGGTTGAGTATTTAATGCCTGCTGCCTGGGGCAGTTAAAAGGTTAATGCCACCAGTCCTGGTAGTTTACGATAGTAGAGGGTTTAATACTACCATTCTTGGTGGTGAAGGGCAGAAGATGAGTTAAAACTTGCTTCCCTGGTAGCCTATGATAATTAAGAGACTAATAACTGCTTCACTGATGGTCTAAGGCTGTCTGCACACGACCGGGTTTGAATTGGGGAATCCATGATCGTCTCCCATGTGGATGATCCACGGCATTCCGCACCAATTAAAACTAACGAAGCATCCTGCATATTTGCTCCCACGAGCGGACAATGACTGCAATTTTCCGCTCGTGGAGGAAAAATCAGAGCATTTAGCATGTTCCATCTTCATGCGTTTTCCTCAAGTACGGCTTACATTGCAGTTAATGGAATCCATCTGACCCACTGACCTTCCGCAATTGAGGGACCCGAGTCATCGTCTAGTGATGGCTTAGGAAAGATAAGCATTTGAAGAAAAAAATCTGTACTCCTCATGTCCAGCGGTTTACCGGCCAGATCACCCACAGCACAGAAGACGACAAGAAATTACAGGTACACCGGGATACTGGACTGGCACAGGGTCCGAGTCCAGAGCAGGATCCTGTATCCGGAATCCGACCCGTTCGTGTGTAGGTGGCCTAAGTTAGTGGCAGAGTAATTATTTCGTTCACTAGTGGTCGAGGGTGAAAAAAAGTGTTAATGGCACCTTCATGTTGGCCTAGGGTAAAAAAAATGGGGTTAATATTTGGTATGCAGGGGTTTATCCACCTCCTCCAGTGTTGTGTAAGTAACATAGTCCTCTGTGCAATCCGAATGGTTGATTTATGCTCTTCCAAATCATTAAAGAAACCTTAGTAGGAGTCTTGCACTCATGGTCTAATGACTCTGGACTATAACAAACACATAACTTTTTTGATGGCTAAAAAGTAAGATTTAAGACTACCACCTGGGGAAAACAACCCAGGCTCATCACATTCATCTTAAATTGCTCCCTCTAGTGGCAGTCTTGTACTATAAAAATGTATGAATTCAACAAATCCATGCATGCCTAAAATGATCTCTATATCAAGAAATATAACTGGGAACCCTTTAAAGCTGTTATCTGAGTATATATTTTTATTCAAAGCTGCTCAGCCTGCTGTAAAGGATAGAATAAGCAAGACTCACCTTACCTGATCCCCCATTCTGCCGGGATCTCCGATTCTCAACTGCTCTCGACTTCTGATTGCAGTAGCAATGAGGTCCTGACAACAGACATGTGACTGTTGCAGCTATTCATTGGCTGAAGTGAGCTAGTGATTGGTTGCAGTGGTCACATGTTCCTGGTGTAGGTGATGTCATTCTTAGCTTACTGCAGCCACAAGTAGCAGTAGGGGACTGCAAAGCAGCAGAACAGGGGTGGTAGGGGATCAGATGAGGGAAATATTGCTTTTTTAAAATCCTTTTAAGAAGACTAAGCAGTTTTGGAAAAAATTGTCCCGGATAACTCCTTGAACAATAAATGGCTGTGTATAACTTTGTATTATACCCTTGAAGAGCCCAACAAAGCAATTTCTGATATAGTGTATTGTAAGGTTTATTTCAAAGGATAGTCACACTTCATAGTATATGCCAACTTATTCCCTGGAACCCATGTGCTCCGATCTCAGTGATAGTCATGTTATACTTTAAATAATTTACTTTTACATTGTGCCACGGGACCCAAATTCTATTGGTTATAGAAATGTGACATATACCGCTAATGAGAAGCATCAACAAACTAGCTTCTATCCTTCTGAGCACAGACACATTAATGTATTCTCCCTCAAGAAACATAAAAGTAGACTTTTTTTACATGGCAAAGATCCCCTTATGAATAGAATTTTCCACTTCATAGGAGACTACAAAACCTGTCCACGAGTTAGAATTTAGCTTATAGACACTGCGACTGACCACTTCGCAGCTGGTCAAGTCACCTGCCTCAGGCAATCCACATAATATATTCACTTCTATTTAATGGGAAGCGGGAAAAAAAACTAAATCACATGCCAGCTTCTGATCAGCTTCTAATGACGATGAAATGAATTTCCGTACACAACAATATCTTTCAGTCTTAACGTAGCTAGAGGGCTTGGAAAAGCATTGCAGAAGCCCAGTGGGAGTTAGAAAGTTATTACATACCCAACGATGTGATCAGACGTTCAGAATGCATTTAATCTCAAGTTAGTTCAATCAAGTAATGAAATATCAATATTTTCGTGATGTTTCTCCTGTTCTCGTTTTAAAATCAAACCTTTGTCAAACATGGTAATCCATCGCTAAACCCATAAGCACAATCTGAATGTCACTGCTATCATGTATTTTTAAATTATGCATAAAGTCATCTTTAAAACTTTTTAAATAATATGGTTATGAAGTCCATGCTTTCCAATGGGTTCCTGCACATTTGCGATTTTTTTCACTGATGCTATGTTGTAAGAAAAAAAAAACGCGGCAAGCTCAATATTTGAGCGATTTGGGCTTTTTTTTTTGTAGCCCATGTCTCCCTATGGAGCCTCCGTGTTTATCGTATTGCATCTCACGAACTAGCGATTTTCGTGCAAAGTGATACATTTACCTACCCCTAAGGATTCCTGCCCACGGATGGATATTTGCTGTGCAATCCATGATGGGCGTCCGCATAGTGGATCTGTAGCAAATATCACCCATAGCATGCTATGCAAAATCGATTCTTCCTATACACTTGCGGAAACCAGTTGCGGTTTCGGCAAGAAGAGGAAAAATCGCACCATGCTTCATTTTTGTGCGGATTCCACACTAACGGCTTTCCTTGAAGTCAATGTAAGCCGCACGATTCCGCGGCCATTCCGCAATCATATTAGCATATCGCCTAGCAATGACATTGAAAGAGTAGGAATTAAAAAAAAAAATCTGTACTGCACATGTCCGATGGCTCGTCGTGCAGACCATCCGCGGTACAGATGAAAAATGAAACAAGTACGCGTGGAGACCACATGCGGAATCCAGCCCTGCCGTGTGCAGTCGACCTAAAATAAGCCTTAGCTGCATTGCCAGAAAAAAAGAAATACTTACCTAACAGGCTCAGTCTGGGTGCTCCCGTTGCTCTCTGGAGCTCCACCGTACATCCTGCAGTTCTCATTCGCTTACGGAAGATCACTTCCTAGTTGTGGGATTCAATATTCTAGCAGCCAATCAATTCAGTGCTCAATGAACCAATGCAAGGGCTGTGATTGGTTTATCCAACTCAACATTGATTGGCTGTGCAGAGTTTAAAAACCAATCACATTGTGGAGTCGGGATTTATGAATTATCCAATCAATGCATTGGTTCATCGAGTGCTGTATTGATTAGCTGAGTAGCCCTAGATAAACCAATCAGAGCCTTCACTTCCTGGAGGCGGGATTTTTGAATGCCACAACCAGGAAGTGATTATCTGTGGGTGAACGAGGACTGCAGGATGCCCAGCGGAGCTCCGGTGAGCAGCGGGAGGACCGGGACCAAGCCTTTTGGGTAAATATTCCCTTTTTTTCAGGGACTGCAGCTTGGGCTTATTTTAGGGGTAGGGCTTAACCTTCTTAAAATAAAATCGTGTTTTGAAAAATTGTTCATCTGAAGGAACTAATAGGAAACCATTGGTTCTTTTAGACATGATTTTTTGATGCACCTACAGCGCATCAAAATGATGCATGTGTGAACAAGGTCTTAGATTGCAGTGCTTATCAGTGTTTCCAAAACCTCAGTCTTCACCCCATCAACAGGTCATGTTTCCACAGTTTCCTCAATACTGCACAGGTGATGTAATTATTGGTAGTACCTAACACATTGCTATTAGAGATGAGCGAGCACCAAAATGCTCGAGTGCTCGTTACGTGTAACGAACCCCATTGAAGTCAATGAGCGACTCGAGCATTTTTTTATATGACAGGTGCTCCGCTAAGGTTTTCATTTGTGAAAATCTTAGCAAATCACCAAAGTCATGTAAAAAAAACAGAAATGGATAGGGCAGACGAGGAGCAACATGCAGGGCTGCATTTTGGGCTCCGAGGTCTCACTATTAAGCCACGATAGTGGCAAGAGTGAGACCCTCCCCCGCACTGTCAGCATAAAGATCATTCTCCTCTGCCACAGCTGTAACAGCTGTGGCAGAGAATAACGATGTTAGCCCATTGAATTCAATGGAGCCGGCTGTATTGCCGGTTCCATTGAAAGCAATGGGCTGCCGGAGAGCGCGGGATGAATTTTCGGGAAGGGCTTAAAAATATAAGCCCTTACCTGAAAATCATCCTAAAATGTGTAAAAAAAATAAAATAAAAATGTTTACTCACCTTTCCGCTGCAGCCGGAGTTCAGCCTCGTCTGGGTGAGTGAGTGCTGCCTCTGATTGGCTCAGCGCAGGGACCATTCAGCTGAGAGCTGCCCCTGATTAGTCCCTGTGCTGAGCCAATCAGAGGCAACACTCACTCACCCATTCATGAATTCATGAATGGGTGTGAGTGAGAGCTGCCTCTGATTGGTGAGGCTGTGACCAATCAGAGGCAGCTCATTCAGCAGGCAGGGATTTTAAATCCCCGGCTGCTGAATACTACTCAGAGCAGTTCAGGAGAACTGCCGGCCAGACGCGTCTGAACTCCGGCTGCAGCGGAAAGGTGAGTATACATTTTTTTTTTTATTTTTACACATTTTAGGATGATTTTCAGGTAAGGGCTTATATTTTTAAGCCCTTCCCGAAAATTCATCCCGCGCTCGCCGGCAGCCCATTGCTTTCAATGGAGCTGGCTGTATTGCCGGCTCCATTGAATTCAATGGTCAGTGCTCGTTTAATCGAGATGAGTACCGAGTGGTGCTCGTCTCGAGTAACGAGCATCTCGAGCACCCTAAAACTCGAACGAGCATCAAGCTCGGACGAGTATGCTCGCTCATCTCTAATTGCCATAAGTGTTCTCTCAATAAGATATCCTCAGATCATGACCAGTTGGGGTGTGAAGACTGGAGTTTGGGAAACACTGGTCTAAATACAGTGACTAGTAATTATTTGGAAATTATAGCACTAGTGTTTTTGGTGGCGCAATGCGCTACACAGCTCTGCTGCATGTGCAAGTCACAGACACCCACAGCTCTGCTACATGCACATGTCACAGACACACACAGCTCTGCTAGATGCACGTGTCACGGACACAGCTGTACTACATACATTTTGTTGGACTGTGCTGGTTTATTAGCTGTGATAAAGTCACTGTCATGTGCCTCTGGACTCCTCCTATACAGGTGACTAATCATGTGATTGTGACATCATCACAGGTCCTGTCAACAGACAGCTGTTGTCCGACTCTGCAGGTTTTTAATAAAGTGAAGCGCCACTGATTAAGTCAGCATCCTGTGATCTTGGGCAAAAGTCAGAGCCCAGGGGACTGATCACATGACGGTAACATCATCACAGGTCCTGTTAGCACATAGCTGCTATCAGGCTCTGCATGTTTTATGCTTTAGGACCTGTGATGACATCACCATCATGTGATCAGGGGCGGAGCATAAGAAGCACTTACACACACTCACAGACGACAAGTGGTCACTAGCACTTTGAAATGTAGACACTGTAGAAAACAAGCATTGCAAAATATATAATTGAGCCTAACTGCAAAAATTATTGTCAACCTTTAAACTTTAATTATGAAAGTGATTATAGACAGACATTTCAAGTATTTTCTCCATATGTCAAGACACCATTAGTTTACACTAAACAGAAAAAAATGGAACAGTATGTTGTCCTAGCACAAATTTCAAGTGCGATACATCTCGGAACATCTACAGAACCTGAAAGCCCGGTCTTTACAAGGGTTAGGAAGGTATCATGCTGAGGAATAGAGAGACACAAGGGAATCAGCCTGCATAAGCCTTTCACCTGCAGCTAGTAATTATTTCTCAGTGTCTGATGAAAGAAGTTCAAAAAGGTTACATAAAGTGGTATATTAATCATAGAGGAAAAATTAGCCAATAGCAAAACACACTTACGAGGTAAGATGTTTATACCGTACAATGACCTCTTGCCTGGTCCACAATGTGTGTGTGTTGGGTAAAGAAGATAGTGTTAGCGAAAATTGTTAAGCGATCACTTAATTAGCCGAATACTTATCATTGCCTATTTATTGAACATAATTGTCTTAGAGCGCAGTTTGAGGTTTCCCTTAGCACTTAGCCACCTCATATAAGATATCTAATGCTAATTCACTTACAGATTACAATATTGTAGCTTTTCGAACTGTGGCAATTTTTTTTCCACTATAAATTATACCCTTTCCTTGTTCTTACATAGTGTTTCTGTTTTACATTATTAGTTGTCTATAAGAACATGTCTTAACAGCTTAAAGACAGGGCCTAGTTTAATGCTTAAGTATGCGTACATCAATGTTTTAGTAGTTTCTGAACATTCCTATAGAAAAGACAATGTAGAACAGAAATAATGTGCTAACATTTACATGCTGTGCTTTTCATCCCATTCATTACCCTGCCTTTCTTACAGTAGATGTAAAGTAATCCCAACATGTATCCACTCTATTTGTGATATATATCTGTAGACAGACATTCTGATACCTGAGGAGCTGAAGAGACAGAGAACACCTGTAGATGTGTCAGGAAGTGATATAATAGGGTCAGTTCCTACCATACTCGGGGGAAGGGAGAACAGAAAGCTCAGCAGAGGTGGAAGGACTGCAATCCAGGGTCGGGTGTGGACCAGTAAAGGCCGCAAGTCTGACAGGGAGGACGCTCCTAGATGTATACCCTGGAGTAAAGGCCCCGAATCTGACAGGGAGGATGCCCCTAAACTCAAACCCTTGAGTGGTACGAATAATGATCTTTTGTTGATGTTATGGCATTGTCTTGGATATGGAATATGTATTGGCAGGTGTGAGAACTTAAAACAACTCCAAGTCTCCTGAGTCTACACATATGCCAATCATCCTGACCAAAGATAGCGATCGTTAGCCGAGTAACCCTAACTTGCTACAATATATATATATATATATATATATATATATATATATATATATATATATATATATATTATGTGAGGGATTAGCGTTTAGGATCGGTAGCAACCTGGGCATATGCAGTCAGAGACAGTGACACATAGGATAAAGTCTTTAGTCCAGGCTTTGCCTGGGTTTATTTCCAAGCAAACAAAAGCAAAATACAGGCCTTAACATCAGGCAAACATAACGTAAATCCTGCTCGTCTGAGCACTTACTATACATGGAGCGTCCCTGTCTACACACTGGTAACACAAATGGCTCCTGCACACAGCCAGCCAGGACTCTCAGACCTGCAGAGGTCTCAGCTCTCCTCCTGGCCCTGTAGGCCCAGGCTTTATAAGGCCTGGTACCAGCCTCACCTGGTACGTGGGAGTGACCATCCCACCCTTCACTTTGGTCACTCCAGGAAAAGCCGGCCCGGATTATGCGGCTTGGAGCCACTTACTTACTACAACGTGTTAGTAGCTTAATGCTACTAACACTATACTGCCGGCTTCCTCCACCGAGCCCAGGCTGCTCGGTGGCACGTATCTGCCCAAGCGCTCCCCAAAGCAGCATAGGAGAGCATCCTAGGCGAAATATACCTGCCCTCCAGCACCTTGCCGGTCACCGTCTCACATACCCTCCCCCTCTGTTCGAGCCTGTGAGGACGGACACCTTTCGCCGTCATGCAATGCGTCCTTGATAAGGCATCGGCATTGCCCTGTAGCTTTCCGGCCCTGTGCTCTACCGAAAAGCTAAAATTTTGAAGGGTCAGGAACCATCTAGTGACTCTGGCATTTCTTTCTTTTGCCTGTGACATCCAGGTTAAGGGGGAGTGGTCTGTGATCAGCCTGAAGTGCCGACCTAGCAGGTAGTATTTTAGGGATTCCAGGGCCCACTTGATGGCTAGGCACTCCCGCTCAACGATACTATAATTTTTTTTCCGGTGGCGTGAGCTTCCTGCTCAGATATATCACGGGATGTTCCTCTCCCTCTACTTCCTGGGACAGAACTGCTCCCAGTCCCACATCGGACACGTCTGTTTGGACAATAAATTCTCTTTTAAAATTGGGTGTGACTAACACTGGACGTCTACAGAGGGCCCGTTTTAACTCTTGGAACGCCTTTTCTGCGTCAGGGTTCCACTTGACCATGACTGACTTACTGTTCTTGGTCAAGTCTGTTAGGGGCGCTGCTATGCTAGCAAAGTTTTGCACGAACCGCCTATAGTACCCTACAATGCCTAAAAAGGCTCTCACCTGCTTTTTAGTTATGGGTTGTGGCCAGTTCTGAATGGCTTCAACTTTATTGACCTGGGGTTTTAGAATACCCCTACCTATTATATACCCCAGGTATCGTGCTTCTTCAAGACCCAGGGCGCACTTCTTTGGGTTTGCTGTGAGCCCTGCTTTTCTAAGGGAGTTCAGTACTGCCTGTACCTTGGGTAGATGGCTGTCCCAGTCTTCGCTAAAGATGATGATATCATCTAAATATGCTGACGCATATTGACGATGGGGTTTGAGTATGATATCCATCAATCTTTGGAAGGTTGCTGGGGCTCCATGCAAACCGAAGGGTAGGCAGATGTACTGAAACAACCCTTCTGGTGTGGCAAACGCAGTCTTTTCTTTCGCGCTCTCTGTAAGGGGAACCTGCCAGTAGCCTTTAGTAAGGTCGAGAGTGGAAAAGTACCTGGCATGACCCAGTCTCTCAATTAACTCGTCCACTCTCGGCATTGGGTACGCGTCAAATTTTGACACGCCATTTAGCTTCCGGAAGTCGTTACAGAAGCGCAGAGAGCCATCAGGTTTTGGTATCAGCTCGATAGGGCTGGACCATTCGCTTTTCGACCCCTCAATTACTCCGAGGTCTAGCATTTTCTTGACCTCCTCTGAGATGGCTCGTCTGCAGGCTTCTGGAACCCTGTACGGTTTCAACTGAACCTTTACCCCTGGTTCAGTTATAATGTCGTGTTTTATGACACCAGTACGCCATGGTATATCAGAGAACACATCTGAGTTACGTTGTATAAATTCCCTCGACTCTTGTTGTTGGGATTTAGACAGGGACCCTGATACACACACCTCTGGGACCCCACCATGGGGGGTGCTCACTGTAGTCAGGGCTTCTCTGTCCTTCCATGGCTTAATTAGGTTTACATGGTACAACTGTTCTGGTTTCCGCCTACCTGGCTGGTATACCTTATAATTTACCTCTCCGACTTTCTCAATTATTTCATAGGGCCCTTGCCATTTTGCTAGGAATTTACTTTCTAGGGTGGGCACCAACACTAGTACCCGATCCCCAGGGTTGAAGGTTCTCACCTTGGCGGACTGGTTATATACCCGGCTTTGGGCTTCTTGAGCCTGCTGTAAATGTTCTCCAACAATGGGCATGACCGCCGCAATTCGATCTTGCATGAGGGAGATGTGTTCAATAACACTCCTGTAGGGGGTGGACTTGTGCTCCCAGGTCTCCTTAGCTACATCAAGGAGCCCTCGGGATGTCTACCATAAACTAATTCAAAGGGAGAGAACCCAGTGGAGAATTGTGGGACTTCACGGATTGAGAACATTAAATATGGCAGCAGACAGTCCCAGTCCTTCCCATCCTTATTGACTACCTTTTTTAGCATGCTTTTTAGGGTCTTATTAAATCTCTCAACCAGACCATCCGTCTGTGGGTGGTACACAGACGTCCGTAAGTGCTTAATATTCAGCAGCTTACACAATTCCTTCATGACCTTTGACATAAAGGGGGTTCCTTGATCCATCAGGATCTCTTTTGGTATGCCCGTGCGGGAGAACATGTGAAGTAGTTCCTTTGCAATACCCTTGGATGACGTATTGCGTAAAGGAACGGCTTCGGGGTAACGGGTGGCGTAGTCTACAACCCCCAATATATGTTGGTGACCCCGGGCAGACTTTACCAAGGGCCCAACTAGGTCCATAGCGATCCGCTCGAACGGCACCTCTATGATGGGCAAGGGCACTAAGGGGTTCCGGTAATGGGGCATAGGAACTGTTATTTGACACTCCGAGCATGACTCACAGTAACGTTTTACATCACCATGTACCCCAGGCCAGAAAAAACGCTGAAGGATGCGTTCCTTAGTCTTTTCGCTCCCGAGATGACCTCCCAGCACATGCTTGTGCGCCAGGTCTAAGACCATCCTACGATAGGACTGAGGTACCACCAGCTGTTCCACAACCTCCCCACGGACCTTGTCAACCTGATACAACAATTCTTGGTTGACTGCAAGGTGTGGAAACACAGTATCAACCCCTGGGAATTGAGGCTCCCCATTTATCACTTTAACATTCTCCCTAGCTTTTACTAAGGTGGGGTCTCGGAGCTGCTCACTTCCAAAATTGGCACGTGAGACCTCTAAGTCAGGCATAGCAACTACTTCATCCTGTACCTCCGTCTCACCCGCCAATACTGTTAAGGGAAAGTTATCCCCATTCTCTTGGGTCACCCCTACTGCTGGAACCGTACCCTCAGGGTCAAACGGTTCTGGACACACATCATACACATTTGCATTATCATGAACCTTATTTGCAGACGACCCTCGGTGTCGCCACAAGTCCCAAAATAAGGGAAAGTCTCTCCCGAGGATCACGGTGTGCATTAAGGATTTTACGACGCCCACCTCATGGGTGGCAAGTCCACACGGAGTCTCAAGTCTTACAAGGGCAATAGGATATTCCTTGGTGTCCCCATGCACACACACAACCCCCATGCGACGGCCGGTGAAGGTTGTGGGATCGACCAGGCTGGAGTGCACCAGCGTAACCAAGCTCCCTGAGTCCAGTAGAGCTGTCACCGCAAAGTCATTCACCTTTAGGTGACATAATGGTCGATCAGTCTCTGACACAGTCTCTGCAGAACATACTGGCCATGCGAACATCGACCTCCGCCGGGCAGAGTCACAGTCCATGGGTTCCACAGTGAGGGGACAGTTGGCAGCAAGATGCCCGGGCTCATGACAGCGCCAACATCGTATGGAGGCCCAGTCTCCTTGGAATTCTACCCGGGACCCGAATGTCCATTTGGGGCTCCTCCTCTGCCCCAAACGATCCCCCTCTGAGCCGCCTCCCCTGGGGACACTTTTGACACCCCTTACATATGGAACAGTCTTACCAGGTGTTCTGGCCGACTTGCTGTTCCCGGGGTTGGAACGTCGAGGAGGCACGGCTTGCAGTAAGTCCTCTGTGGCTTTATACCTCTCGACGAGGCTCACGAGTTGGCCCACATCCTGGGGACCCCCTTGTCCCACCCAGCGCTGGATTGCGGGGGGCAACGAGCGGATGAACTTGTCCAGAACCACTCTTTGTACGATCTCCGCCGGGGACGACTCCTCTGGCTGCAGCCACTTTCTCACCAGGTGGAACAGGTCGTACATCTGGGAGCGAGCTGGTAGGTCGTCTGCGACAGTCCAGGCGTGTACTCGTCGGGCCCGCACATGGGTGTCCACGCCGAAGCGTGCCAGGATCTCACCTTTGAGCTTGATATAGTCCTTGGCATCCTGCTCACCGAGGTCAAAATAGGCCTTTTGGGGTTCTCCTGTCAGGAAAGGCGCTACTACCTCCGCCCACTGAGGCGCTGGTAATTTCTCTCTCTCGGCTACTCTCTCAAAGACCGCGAGATAGGCCTCGATGTCATCGGTGGCCGTCATCTTTTGTAGGGCCGCCTGTACCGCGGTACGGGTGGTGGGGAGCGAACCAGACGACCTCTGCACACTTTGCGCCAGGAGAGCATTAGTCTCGGCCTGAGCTCTCATGGCTTCCTCATGGATCTTTTGCTGGGTCGCCGCCACTTGTTGCTGCTGGGCCAACGCTTGCTGTTGCTGCACGTTCATTTGTACCAGCTGCTTTATCAGTTCCTCCATCTTGGCAGTATCTGATGGCTGTGCCGTTGCAGCTTTCACCCAGGACCTGGGGGTTACAGCACTCTCCCGTCAATCTCAGTTGGGCGGTTGCCCTTAGAAACGGTTCTCCAGCTGCTGCAGCAAAATGTCCATTAATTGGTGTATGTCTCTTTAAGACCGCTGCCCGCATCCAAACACCATATGTGAGGGATTAGCGTTTAGGATCGGTAGCAACCTGGGCATACGCAGTCAGAGACAGTGACACATAGGATAAAGTCTTTAGTCCAGGCTTTGCCTGGGTTTATTTCCAAGCAAACAAAAGCAAAATACAGGCCTTAACATCAGGCAAACATAACGTAAATCCTGCTCGTCTGAGCACTTACTATACATGGAGCGTCCCTGTCTACACACTGGTAACACAAATGGCTCCTGCACACAGCCAGCCAGGACTCTCAGACCTGCAGAGGTCTCAGCTCTCTTCCTGGCCCTGTAGGCCCAGGCTTTATAAGGCCTGGTACCAGCCTTACCTGGTACGTGGGAGTGACCATCCCACCCTTCACTTTGGTCACTCCAGGATTATGCGGCTTGGAGCCACTTACTTACTACAACGTGTTAGTAGCTTAATGCTACTAACACTATACTGCCGGCTTCCTCCACCGAGCCCAGGCTGCTCGGTGGCACGTATCTGCCCAAGCGCTCCCCAAAGCAGCATAGGAGAGCATCCTAGGCGAAATATACCTGCCCTCCAGCACCTTGCCGGTCACCGTCTCACAATATATATATGTATATATATGTGTGTGTGTGTATATCCACACATAGAAAGAGCTAGATAGCTAGATAGCTAGATAGATAGCTAGATAGATAGCTAGATAGATAGCTAGATAGATAGATAGCTAGATAGATAGCTAGATAGATAGCTAGCTAGCTAGATAGATAGATAGATAGATAATGTGTGTGTGTGTCTTCAGTTATATTCTGTGAAGCCTGATGAAGAGTTTGCAAATACAGTGATACCTTGGGTTAAGAGTGCCTCAGCTTACAAGCTTTTTATCTTGAGAGCAGGCTCTCTCACAAACTTTTGCTCTGATTTAAGAGCAAAAACTTGGGTTAAGAGCTTTGCTCTCAATGGGGCTGCAGCTGAAAGCAATGACCTGCTGGCAACCCCTGCAGTGATTTTCGGGGAAGGGCTTTAAACATAAGTTTAACTAGTTGTTGTAAAAAATATATACTCACCTGTTTGCCGCTTCGGGGGCTTATTTTTTTTACTCCAGCTAGGGATGATTTTCAGCAAAGGGCCTATATTTAAAGTCCTTTCCCGAAAACCCCTGCGGGGGTGCCGGCGTCCTATTGTTTTTAATGGGGCAACGCCATCTCCATTGAAATCAGTGGGAGAACTTTGCGATCCAGAACGAATTGATGGCTTTCCCATTCATTTCTATGGGGAAAATTGATTTGACTTACGAGTGTTTTGGGTTAGCTCTGTCACGGAATGAATTAAACTCTTAACCCAAGGCACCACTGTATCATTTTTCTGGATAGCCAAGAAAGGTATCCCCTCTATAATAATTTTTTTTTTTTTAATACAAGAATGCTTAACCCCTTCCCACTGTATGACGTACAAAGCAAAGGACATAGTATGACAGTTTTAAAGGTATTGTCCAGTTTTTAACTATAGATACAAATGTCTTAAAAATAGAAGCAGCTGTCCTCCTTACCCATCTGCTCACTTAGTTCTCCAGTGCTGCAGCTCCGCTCTCCTCCTGACCTTTGTTTAGGAAGGGATATGATCTGACCAGTAGCTAATCAGACGCCACAGGGATCAGGTGCTATTCTCATGGCTTCCAACATCTGAGTGGTGATGCTGGGAGAACGACTCCTGACCTCTGCAGTCTCTGATTGGCTGCAAGAGTCAGGTGGTAGATGTTCTTTAATAAAGGGCAGGAGGATTGCAGAGCTGCAGTGCTGGATCACCAGAGGAGAGGGCAGGTAAGTACAGCTACTTTTGATATTTTAACACATTTGCAGCTATAGTTACAATGTCTTTCCACAGCCGGACAACCCCTTTAACATAAGGAAATGTCAAGATGAAAGATTGAGTTTGTGGGTACAAATGAATTAAGGAAGAAGAGCAAGGAGAGAGTGATTACAAGGAATAATTAAATAGTATATTGCTAATGGGCCAGGAAGAGAACAACTGGATTAAGCAGAAAGAACAAGCACACAGCAGCACTCAGCAATATACCAAACTGGCGGAGTGGATATTATCGAATGCAAGCCCTTAAACGGATCAGACCCATATGCAGAGTACAGGCCAAAGTAGTCAAGAAAAGGCAGCATCCACGGTGCAGAAAATTCGAATGCAAAAGACTTTATTCCCACAGTCCATCACTGCGACGTTTCAACCCCACTAGGGGTCTTTCTTAGAGATGAGTGAGTATACTCGCTAAAGGCAATTGCTTGAGCGAGCATTGCCTTTAGCGAGTACCCGCCTGCTCCAGACTGAAGGTTCGGGTGTCGGCGCGGTGGAGCGGTGAGTAGCGGCAGTCAGCAGGAGGGAGCGGGGGGGGGGGGGAGAGGGAGATCCCCCCTCCGTTCCGCCCCGCTCTCCCCCGCAGCTCCTTGCCCGCCGCCGTCACCCAAACCTTTTGTCTCGAGCGGGCAGGTACTCGCTAAAGGCAATGCTCGCTCAAGCAATTCCCTTTAGCGAGTATACTAAGACTCTTTCTCAAGCTTGACAAAGACCCTTGGTGGAGTTGAAACGTCGCTGTGATGGACTGTGGGGAATAAAGTCTTTTTTATTTGAACAACTGGATTAAAGTAGATCAGGAAATATGGCAGGAACAGAATTAGAAAAGAATAATAAGACACCAGGGAGGAGATTTATAAAGACCGGTCTTTTATAAACCAGTCTTACAAAAATATAGTTGGAGTTAATTGCACCAAAATTTTTAATAGGTGTATGCCCTTTAATAGATTAGGCACATTTTGGATTGTCCTAACGTTAAACAGCAAAATATATGCTTTGAGAAGGCGTAGATTTGCATCAAAATTGCTTTTTTTTTGCTTTAGGCCTAAAGCGAGTTTCCAGGATGTGAAAAAAAAGATTTAAGGGCTTAAAATAAAGAAAAAATACACTCACAGGCTTCAGCATTGATTCTTTCCTGGCCACTGAAGCTTGTGACTGGCTGAGTGGTTACATAGCATGTGACCGACCGTCCACCACTTCTTCCGGTTTCCGTGCAGCAGACACCTGGGGTTGCAGCCATGGATGGGAAGCTTCCAGAATAAGAAATTGATTATTCAGTTTTTCTTAATTTTAAGCCCATATAACTTTTTTTCATGTCCTGGAAACCCTTTAATAAAGGTGTTAAACGTTGTGTTCATACATTGCTGATTTACTGCAGAGTTTGTCTCGGATTTTGGTGCAGATCTGCAGCAAGTTTCATTTCTTCAATTTGGATTCAATTGAAAGGGTAAATTGTGCAGCAGATATGCAACAAAATCTGTGACAAAATCCACGGTAAATCAGCAATCAGGGTGTGTGAACACACCCTAAAAGATGTTGGTCATACCAACCATACCATATCTACTATTTCAAATTTTGCCAAGTGTTGGTTAAAAAGTTAAATTTTTGTACATTTTACAAGTTTCAGACATCTGTGCAAATTGTGACTTCTTGGGGCTCGGTCTAAGCCAATACCTGGCATCAATGGATTAAAAAATTTGTCCTAGATTTTGATCGAAAATAGTTTTGCGTTCTTGTTTTTTCATTCCACTTTTAATAATGAGGTTAAAATTATTTTTGACTACTCCTACAGGATCATAGATTGAGTGTTAGTCTTCTGCGTCTAGAATTTTTCAGCTACCTGACGGTGTCCCATAGCCTATGAGTTCATATAGGCATACTTCATCATTAGAGATGAGCGAGCACCCAAAGGCTCGGGTCCGCGCTATTCGAGTCGAGCTTTTCGTAAAATTCGAGAGCTCTACTCGAGTAACGAACCGCATTGACTACAATGGGAGACTCGAGCATTTTTGTATGTGGGACGCTGGGTCCCGAGCTTTTTTTTTTTTTCCTGGGTTTGTCTCTCTCTCTCTCCTGCCTGCCAGACAACAAATCTGCCAATGACGCGTGCTGCATCACGGTGGGGAGGGGCCAAAACAGGCACGTCACAGCAGGGAGGAGCCAAAAAACTGGGGCGGGGTCGGACATGGCTTGATGCTCGTTCGAGTAACAAGCACCATCGAGTATGCTAATACTCAAACGAGCATCAAGCTTGGCAGAGTATGTTCGCTCAACTCTATTCATCACTCCAAAAATACCATCCTAAGCTTTGTCATCTGCTGTAGTATTCCCTCAGCCAACAGCATTCTAGCTATGTGTCTAAGAGGATAGTTCCGAGACAGATTTAGGTTACTACCAGGAATAATCATCATTCCGTACTATCCGCAGTAAGATGGTAGCCATGTAATGTTATAGTGATACCAATTGCAAAAGTCACATGAAGACTGTTACCTCCTTCATGGAAAGAAGGGGTAATGAATCTCATTATGTGATTATGTCACCTAGCCAGACGTGTTACCTTAGAAACAGCCTCATTGTAAAAAACAGAATAGAAAATTCCATCTCAAATTAGTCCAGTAGTTTTAGTGTAAATTGCTTGTATTGTGGACCCTGAAGGTTTGTAAAGATTTTTTTCCCCTTAATGCTGTTCCGTTCATCTCTCTCCTGAATAGGATATCAAGCAATCTATTTACTAACACACATTATGTCATTACAGTCATTAGGGATCCATTAGTAGGAGGTAAGGGGTGCAAAAAATGACTGCCCCATTGCCAAATTACTTTCCCTTTGCATTTTCCTTTGCGCACAATTTATCACACCATTAACCTATTCTTTGCAGCGGGATCACATCCATCTTCGGCTTTCTCGTTTCCTTTTTGGAAGTAATTTTGTAGATATTTTGTAGACTGATAGCATTTAAGTTTCTAACATTTGAGATATATATATATATATATAGCATCTAAAATGACTTCAATGCACTTACAGGATGTCTCCCGATCCTGGGGAAAAAAAGTATGTTAAATAATTTTAGCTTTTATCGTACATGGCATGCGACCGAAAACTGAATTATTTGCCCTGAAAACATTGTGTATAAATTCTTTTTGCATCACATAAGAGATGTATTGATGATGATTTTGGAAAGTCACTAGCCTACATTACAATGAGGGTGCAATAATAGCTGCTGCCGTGATACAGTCAACTGCTGTGGCAAAACCATGCATTAGCAATTACACTGACTTGTAATTATGGAGTAGCAGTAGGTTAAATTGATTATGAAGAGGCATTACCTCAGTTGACGGCTTAGGAATGGCCACACCTGTATGAGTTGTGAAGTACTATCTTGAAATGAGGCTAAACACTGGGCAGCGTACATATTGCCTGGAACTGTAAATTATCGGAGTTCAAACTAGGCACAATGGTGGATGAATGGCAGACGGGACATTCCATTTCCGAAGTTGTGTGGGCATTTAACATTCCTCAATCCACAGTATCGTGTGTATTGGGAAAATGTCATCGAAGGCATTACCACCCACAGTGGACAATACGGTGGCTGCCCATGTTGCAGCATTCCTGGCCTGACGACCCCCCCCAACAGTAATTCAGAGACCATAATAAAACTTTCACTTCCTTATCAGTGCCTAGTCAAAAAAAGTTTGTTTCTGTTGCAGTATTCCTTTCAAGTGGAAACCAATCACATCCATGTCTTTGACTTGTCATAAGTATGTGTGTCATAAGTGTGTATAAATATGCATGCCTCTTCAGATCTATTCCAATTTAGCCTGACGAAGAACCCGAGAGGTTCGCAAGCTCGCTATTACATCATGTATTTTTGTCAGCCATTAAAATGTATCGTATCTACAAGGTTACGTGGTTTCTCTTGCTGGGAACAATCACATTTTGCTTAAGGATTGCGGCAGCATCAGGCTAGAATTGTCCATGCGAACCAACAAGCGATTCCAACAGAAAGCATATCCACATTCAAGGCAAGAGGCTGCACACGCATATCCTGCAGCTCAGTGTAGCGTTCTTTAGCTTCTCTGGTATATGGGAGCAGAAGACCCACCAGAGTGCCTCTGTTAACACTATCACCACAACACCGAACACAGTGCCTTATCTGGGCTTGTGAGGTTGCATCATGTCATCGGGCCCAAGTTGTCCAGAATTGGTTCAAGGAGCATTCTGGAAAGTTCCTATGAATGGTGAAGACTGCACATTCACCTGACATGAGCTCAATCGAGCAGTTATGCAATGTGCCAGAGAGGTCCATTCACACTCAAGATCCTGCATCTACAAGCACCATGGAGCTGTTGGTGGCTTCAGATGACATGGCTCAACATACCTTTAGACATCTTTTGTCCACTTGTGGAATCGATGCCATGTTGAGTTGCTACACTTCCCCAGGCTAGAGGGGGTCCTACACAATACTAGTTTCCATCACATGGCTTTTGGCATGTTAGTGTATATAAAGGGTCAACTATTTTAATACTTTTAGCTCAAGGTGAAAAGGCAGATAGTCTGCACCCTACTCAAAAACTGATGAGTCTGCTGTTACTGAGAGCTCCACATGTCAACCTGTCACTGGAGCCTCTCTAGTGACCCCAGATCACAAGTCATATGGCCTGATGTTCAGATCATAGCCATATGATGGGCAGCTTGATTGTCTTTGCCGCTTGCAGAGCAGATAATGAAAGGGCAGATGAAAGATAATTATGGGCCATAAAGACAGATTTATACAAACTGCTGGAGCAGCTAATGGAAAGAAAGCCAGTGAATGAACAGTTCGTGTTTAATGGTTGCTTGACAGTAAGTATTAAACCAGCTTCTGTATCTGAATTTTCATGCGCTCTTATGAAATGGCACTTTCCTCGAAGGTGAACTGAGGATATGACTTTTTTTTATAAGCAAGCAAAGACATCAAATGTGTAACAAACGAGAGTGGAGAGGCTTCACCTATCTTGTGTGTGGAAAGGAAAGCTTTTGAGAAGTGCTTGCCAGCAGAAAAAAAATTAGAAAATAGCCTTTAGAAAAGCAGTTCTTTGAAAAAGTTTTATTTTCTTACTGTGTTCCATGACATTAAAAGCAGCTCCATTTTTAGCATCAACGGATTTACTAAAAGTTCAACAACTTCAATCAGTTGTAGTAGAAGCCACGGTATTCATGAATTATTCAAGTATTTAGATGTTTAATGCCATATTATGTGCAATGGTGAATTAAGTAGACCATAAGCCCTCTGCTGTACCCTAAATTTGCCCCCATAACCCTAACGCTGTCCTGCCATGTGTTTATAGTCAACACCACCTTTCTGCGCTAACACGTTTAATTCTGATTAAAAAGTATGTCCTTCTTCTGATTGTATGAAAAAATTACCGGTGTTGTCCCGCATGATCATCTGTCCACCTACTAATTTTGTAGTCTGGATCCTAAACAAGTATTCCACTCTTAGGAACCCCATTATGCTGCAAATAGGAAAATAAAGTGCCCACTAGAGATGAGCGAGCATACTCGCTAAGGGCAATTACTCGAGCGAGCATTGTCCTTAGCGAGTACCTGCCCACTCAGAAGAAAAGATTCGGGTGTCGGCGGGGGGCGGGGGCATCGGGGGAGGAACGGAGGGGAGATCTCTCTCTCCCTCTCTCCCCCCCTGCTCCCCCCTGCTCACTCCCGCAACTCACCGCTCACCCGCGCCGGCACCTGAATCTTTTCTTTCGAGTGGGCAGGTACTCGCTAAGGACAATGCTCGCTCGAGTAATTGCCCTTAGCGAGTATACTCGCTCATCTCTAGTGCCCACCAATAACATGTCCGTTTCAAAAATACCCATTTTCTTGGAAAGTTGTAATCTGCTTTGTAGTTGTTTACTGCTCATTTTGAGGGGAACCCACCATCCACTATGGAGCAGAGCTGGCCGGCACTTACGCACTTCTAACTAGGATCTCTGGAGCGCATGCACAATAGCTCCAAGCCCAACCACCAGCAACTCTCTGTTGTTTCTTGGCATAAAAGGGCTTCTGAGCATCGTGAATAATAAGGGGCTTGAGTTAGACTACCCTAAAACTAGCCACTAGTGAACAAAAGTGGGAAACGGAGATGTCACACGGACAGTCATGCAAGGTTATTATAGTAAATAGATGGATTGGTTCAATGGAATCAATTGAATACCAGTTTGTCACATTCATTCATATTGTTTTCATGGTAAAGAGGCCATGAAGAAAAACCTCAACAGATGCAGTAGGATGCAATTAGTAATACTAACAGACAAACATGGAGGTAGACTTTTGACTATAATGGGGTCCATCCGGCTTCTGTACAGACCTCTGGTATTTTCCCAGAAGAAATAGTGCAGCATGTGGAGTTATTTAATCTGATATTTTCAGATGGATCTGCACCGAGGGCTCTAAACGGAGTATCTGATGCAGATATGAACAGTGCCTAGGTCTTTAGGCTTATTGGTGACAAAAGAGGAGAGTAGTGTAAGGCCGACTTCACACTAGCAATAGGCTTTCTTACGATGTGAGAGTGATTAAAAAAGCACGATAATGAAACCAATGATTTTCAATGGTTTCATTCTCATTTGCGATATCTTCACTCAACCCTCACAACGCTAAGAAAAATCTCGCTATCGCCCATTGTTTTCAATGGGGCCAATGGCAGCAGTGCCAGCCCCATTGAAAACATAGAGGGTACATCGCATTCGCCTGACACAGCTGTGACAGCTATGTCAGGGGATTCCTTCACCAGCCTATCGCCAGTGTGAAGCCGGCCGTAGGGGTCATGTATCCTTGTATCAAATGTCTTGTCTTTGTCCTGCCTGTGCTTGGCGAGACATTATTTTCTCTCTTTTCCACCTCTCCTTTCTTCTTCCCCTATGGCTTTCTCTAGTCTGTGTCTTGTTTCTCCCCTTAATTATGGCATGGGGGGGGGGTGTCTTCCCTTTACATGTGCGACTCAGCGGAATTAATTTATAAATTTAAAGGAAGCACTTGTCTCTACAGGGGAATTTCTGGCAACTAGAAACTCCATAAGTGCAGCCCCAAAGAACACAATAGTAACTTGTATGGAATGGAGGGTCAGCCGAAAAAACCCAAGACTGTGATCATAGAGGGTCAACACAGTGGAGAAAAAGTAAGCTGCCAACTCATTTTTCATGACAGCTGTTATTTTTTTGAGCCATCACACCGAAAACAACATGCCTGTAACAATTCCCCATCTGGAGAAGAAAGTAGATACACCTGTGAAAAACACAGGTCTGAATGCTCCTATGTAGATCAATGGGGATTCAGTGCTTTGTATTACTTGCGCAATATTTACGCCCATGTAAATGCGACCTAAGAGAAGAGAGTTGGTGCAAGAAGAGTGATGGACCGTTGTTGTGCTACATGCTCTCTGCAAGGACTTAGTCCAAAACCTTTGGAGAAGCCCTATAGGTTTTTCCAAGCACGACTGCTGCTTACATATAGTTCGGGCTGCTTGGTTGCAAAGACTAAACAAAGCTGCACCAGCTGCTAAATTGCTGTTCCGGGATCCTGATTTTGCCCATTGGGTGGCTTGAAAATCTGCTTGATTTCAAGATATTGTTCTAGAAGAAAAGTTGTGTTCATTTTTGCACGCGCAGACCGCTGACAATATGACCCATTGATTTCAATGGATTCCCTTACATTCTATGTTTTTACGCATGCATTTCCGTCAGGGGGAAAAATATGTAACATACTCTACTTTCTGCACATTTGTGCACCCAAGCCACCATAGGAGGCGCAATTTTGCGGTATTAATTAATAACACTTGGGAGTAATTAGGCTGATCAGGTGGTTCAAAAACAGCGTGGGCGTTAATGTGAGACTTTTCGCAGTTCTTCATATACTTTCATATCTCTGCCTCCCCCCAAGCTGGGCTACAAGGTAACAACTGGCATTCTTAGCAGTAAGCTCTGTGATGTAGTTGTAATGATATTTCCGTGTAAGCGCCGGGCAATGGCTGATTGTGTAACCGTTACATTATAATTTTCCAGCAAGTTGGCCGCATTTGATAACTCTTATTCGATATGCTGTAATTTCTTCCTCATCCTTCGAAGCCACGGAAATTACACTGTCTGGCCAGTTAAAATTATAAACTACAACATGCGCTTCAACAATGAACACGGGCATAAATAATAATCAGATGGGAGGGCGTCTAGGCATTGTTTATACCACAAAATGGCACTTATTTTACAGGCACAGCACAAGTCATTGCCAATACTTCCATCTGCTATTTTCATGTTTTTTGTAGCAATTTGCGATTTGGTTGATATATAATGGGGACTGAAAGGGGTGGATTCCAAGCGCTACAGCACTTTGAGTCACGTGAACATCTTGGCGCACATGAAGTTATTAGTAATAGTCTCAAAACTTTTACCTTTCTGCCTGGGATTTCCCTTGTGTGACTGTTAATACCTGCAGGATGGCTCCCACAACATAACCCACTGGCCTATAATGGCGGTATTTGGGGTCCTATTAACCCTTTCCAATTCACGGTTTGACGTCTGAAGACATTCTGATTGAAGGCTGCACAGCTCCAATGTTGGAAGACATCCAGCAGGGTATTCTTACTGGCCGCTCTGTTGTCAGGGGCCTCTCCAGCATGTCCCATACCGCAGTACTAGCTCTAGCCAGCAGACGGCGCCATTGTATAATGGCAGAAAGAGAAAGCCCCCTAGGAAAACCTGAATCGAAAACTGGATTGCAAAGGGTTAAGGTCTCTGACTGCAGCGCTATTCTTGCCATAAAAGGTGATGGAACTGTCAGGAACAAAGGCTTCCTTCACAGGAGTGTAATTGCATTTACGTGCGCTTTAGTGCAACTCTTTTGCACACTTATTACGGCTTTTTTTGTGCATATTTCGGTGTATTGCACTGTACTTTTCCTACCCCTCCCCCCTATTGACTTCTATGGAGACCTTTGGGGTGCAAATAAACAGAAAAATATCATTTTGCGTGACCAAAATGCAAGTGAAAGAAAGACAAATGTAAAGGAACCTATTAAAATCAATGAGTTGTATTCTCTGCCTATTGCATACGCAAATTTTGCGCATGCAAATATGCCCGTATGAAGCCGGCCTGAAGGCTCCTGCACACAGGTAATTTGGCGCATGTTTTCGTGCAAACAAAATTACCCATGCAAACCTCTGGGGATTGAACCCATTGATTTCAATGAGTTCCTTGACATTCATTGTTTTTGCATGCATAATTCCGTTGGGCGAAAATACGTGACATGCTGTATTTTGTGTGCATCCAAGGCACCATAGGAGACTAATGTGCACCCCATCTGCACAAAATTGTGCATGTAACTGAGGGATTTCAATGTTAATTGATAGCACCAGGGACTAATTAGGCTGCTTAGCCAGTTCAAAAATGGCACAGGATACACTCATGTGTATCCCACGCCCATTAGAACAAGCCAGGCATCACAAAAACGTACAGTAAGCAGCGTGGATACACTCGCAAGAACACATGATAGAGTTCCCTCTTCAGCGCAATCACGTCATACTCTCTTGAGCATCTATATGCATACGCTCGTGTGCAGGAGCCTTGAGGGCGTAATACGCAGTGAATACAACCCATTGGGTTAATTCACATGAGTGTATTTTTTCACGCAATGTGCGATAATGTGAAAAAATGAACTATGGCCTTCTGTAAATGCACACAACATAAACAGAAAATCTGCGTATTCGCTGCACTGATTTTGTGCATATTTTTCGTGTGCACAAATACACATGGGAGCCGGCAAAAGGGCTTTTAAACATACAAACACGCAGTATTTTTGTGCGGCTATTAATATATATATATATATATATTTTTTTTTATATATATATACAAGAAAATGCCCCAATGCCCAAATGCATAATATATATTTCTTGACTATTTTTTTTAACATCCAGGTCCCCCACATAACACCTCTGGGGGTCATTTAATTGTCTTTTTTACACTTTTCAACTGTAATTGGAGCATCCATAGGAGTCACAGTTACAGGGGAAAGCATTCCTCTGTAGTGACAGTATTCAGTAACAGAGCTGATCTTGGTCTGCTAGGACCCTGCATCTCTGCTTTGGAAGGGGGCGCCCAGAGATCATGTGATCTCCTGTTTGGGGGAGTTTCTGCAACAGTCACATGCCTTTCATTGTTCACATGGCTGCTGCAGACAATCACTACCATGAATGTCATGTGACGGCTGAAGTCAGTAATTGGTGAACAATTAACGACACGTGACCGCTACAGCAGTCTGGGACCTGGGTGGTGTGGAACAGGTAGATTGTGTTGGAACGAGGACTTTAACAGTTGAGTAATAGAGATGAGCGAGCACCAAAATGCTCGGGTGCTCGTTACTTGGGACGAAATTATCGCGATGCTCGAGGGTTCGTTTCGAGTAACGAACCCCATTGAAGTCAATGGGCGACCCGAGCATTTTTGTATATCGCCGATGCTCGCTAAGGTTTTCATTTGTGAAAATCTGGGCAATTCAAGAAAGTGATGGGAACGACACAGCAACGGATAGGGCAGGCGAGGGGCTACATGTTGGGCTGCATCTCAAGTTCCCAGGTCCCACTATTAAGCCACAATAGCGGCAAGAGTGGCCCCCCCCTCCCAACAATTTTTACTTCTGAAAAACCCTCATTAGCAATGCATACCTTAGCTAAGCACCACACTACCTCCAACAAAGCACAATCACTGCCTGCATGACACTCCGCTGCCACTTCTCCTGGGTTACATGCTTATAGCCGGTTCCACTGAAAGCAATGGGCTGCTGGCGTGCGCGGGATGAATTGTCGGGAAGGGCTTAAATATAGAAGCCCTTCCCTGCAATTCATCCAGAAATGTGTAAAAATTAAAAATATATATATACTTACCTTGTCCCGGCAGACGGAGTTCAGCGCGGCCGGCCTACAGTGGGTGTGAAGGGGGTGTGAGTCACACCTGCCCCCTGATTGGCTCAGCCTGAGCCAATCAGAGGCAGGTCTGACTCACACCCCCTTCACACCCACTGCCGGCCGCACTGAACTCCGTCTGCTGGGACAAGGTAAGTATATATATTTTTTATTTTTACACATTTCTGGATGAATTGCAGGGAAGGGCTTCTATATTTAATCCCTTCCCGACAATTCATCCCGCGCACGCCGGCAGCCCATTCCTTTCAGTGGAACCTGCTGTATTGCTGGCTCCATTGAATTCAATGGGCAAACATCATTCTTCTCTGCCACAGCTGTTACAGCTGTGGCAGAGAAGAATGATTTGTCTTCTATATGTTCTCAATGGGGTCGGCGCTGCTGCCGCCAGCCCCATTGAGCGCATATAGAGAAGAGAACAGGAATCGCAGATCGCAGATAGGTGCGATCTGCGATTTCTGACTATGGCCTAAGAAGGACCGTTGGGGTTCTTGAAGCCTTAAATAACTCCTAATGCTCTCCCTATAGCAGCTCCGGCACCAGCAGCACTGTCCCTGATCTCTGTCAGAATGCATCTGTGGCGAGGCCGCGGGCGGGCAGATTTTAATACTCGGGTGACACCTGATCTCGCCAGCCACTCACTGCAGGGGGGTGGTATAGGGCTTGAACGTCGCAGGGGGAAGTTGTAATGCCTCCCCTGTCTTTCTATTGGCCAGAAAAGCGCGCAAATTTTTCAGGGAAGAAAATGAAAGTGACTCGAACACCGCGTGGTACTCATCTCGAGTAACGAGCATCTCAAACACCCTAATACTCGAACGAGTATCAAGCTCGGACGAGTACGCTCGCTCATCTCTATTGAGTAACGCTTATTTTTTACATTTTATACCATTCTTTGCCCATACAATTTTTTGGTCCTAGAAAATCCCCTTAAGGACATCTGGACGGTGCTAACTGGTAAGCTGCCTAAGTTTCCAGAAGAACTTGTATAGTGTTCATTAATAAGCAGCTTTATTAAGCTTGAAGACATTGCAGCGAGCCTGCTACACATGTATCCCAATAGCTGTGGAACATTGTGATTCCTCATTAATGTAAAAGACTCGCTGATGGCACACTCATCATTAAAGGTTCCGCATTTTCTGAAGTGATTGATGCTGGTTCATTGTGTGTACGAAAGGGGATGATTATGTTGGAGTCACTTGTCAGATTAAACACTTCAGTGCCTACAATGTATTGATTTGCACTGAATTAGAGACCACCCTGACATGAAATTATTATTTCATTATTTCCTGAATAGGGAAAAATAAAGGTGACTGCCTTATGTAGAAAAGAGAAGGAAACCTTCATGACAGGTGTTTGCAATTTAAAAGAGCAGATTCTTTTCATCTAAACGTTTCTGTGTGTTCCTAGGATAGAGCGAGGCTGAGGAACAGACGTTTACAGATCACCTTCCATTAAAGTGGAATTGATTGGAAGATTATTGGAGGTTTCAGCTTTACATCTTCATGAAACATCAAAAATAAAGCTTAAAATCTATCATGTAAAAGTCATTAAATGAGAATAGATACTTAGGAGTGAATGATGTATCACTATTAACCCTTTCCAATCCAATTTGTATCCTGGCTTTCCTAGGGGGCTTACTCTTTTTCTGCCGTTATACAACAGCGCTATATGCTGGCTAAAGCCAGTACTGCATGAGGTGACACGTTGGATAGGCTCCAACAGCAGAGAGGCTGGCAATATACAGTAAGAGAACCCCCGATAGAGGTCTTCCAACATCAGAGCTGTACAGCCTTAAATCATAACGGTCAGACAGTGGATTGGAAAGGGTTAATTTAAATTTACTTTTGGACCACAACAACAGCGGCTTCATATAATATACAGTTGTGTCCCAGAAGAGAAAACCACATGAAAAATTAAAATACTGAAATCAATTTGCTAAATCAATTGTACCAGCCCTATATTACCTTTCATTCCAAAGAAGGGAAGGGAAAGATCAATTAACCATTTCCTTATTCATCTTATAATTCACACACCACTCCCAGGACTTGCCGTTCCCTGACCTCTGAGTCCCATAACAGGTTCCCTTTAAATTGTAATGATTAAAATATATACTTTCAGACCTCCATATAGGAAGGTGTCTTAAGGCTCTTTTACATGCAATGATAATTATCGCTAAAAATTCGTTCAAACGGCCGAAAGTGAGTGATAATTGCTACCTGTAAATGCGGGCAGTCGTGCACTATTCATTCACTTGTCATTAGCTGCAGGTTTTTAGCCCGCATAAAAACCATTGCTTGGCGTTCAAAAGAAATTCTTATCAATGTGCTCATTGCATTTGTTTGGCATGCACAATGAGTACACTGTTTACTCATGGCGGGAGTATACAATGGAATTCTCCTGGCCAGATAACCCTTCTGTAAACACACGTCCAGCTGAGCAAACAGCTGCTTAAGCTAATGAGGGAAAATAAGAGATGATTAGGTGCGAGTAATTTTATGCAGAAATGACAGCAATTCGTTCAATCGTTCTGCCGTTTAAACAATAATCGTAGCGTGTAAAAGGGCCTTAAGGAAGAAGGGGTGTTATACAGTTAAAATTGCCCTATTATATCACTTTAATTGTGTCCTCAAGACACAGATACAGTTGAATACTATGGAAAAGCAAGGCACCATCCACACCCAATCCCACTGTATATTCTCATAAGATGCAGGCTACATAAGGCTTGCCACTTACGAGGCACCGGGAACTTGACGCAGGTTGGTGTAAGGTAGTGATGCACTATATCATGCCTGCCTGCAATGTGCAACTGACAAAACAAGCAACGAGCATACATGAGCCTGTAGGCTGCTCTGTTCATTATGGAAACAGGGATTTATTTTAATTTTTTACAAGGGCACTTTAATGTATAGAGGGCACTGTTACTGTGTAAAGGCAGTAAGGTGGTACTATTACTGTGAGGTAGGCACTATAAGGGCATTATTGCCATGTGAGAGAAACTATTTGGGCAGTAAGGAGGTACTATTATTGTAATGGTACAGAAAGGGGTCACTAACACTGTGAGATAAATTGTGCTAGCACTAATAGGAGGTACTATTAGTATGCTGTAGGCATTAAGGGAGCACTATTACTATGTGGGACTCATAGGGAGGCATTATTACTGTATAGGACACAAAGCTGGGCACTATTATTGTATGGGCATTATTATTATATGGGGCACTATATATGGATGCATCTGGGGCAGCAGCAGGCACAATATTGGGGGAAGCAATGGGATGGGTTGTCTGTGAAGAGGTGAAAATAGGTGGGGAGTGGGATGGAAAAATGGGAAGCAAAATATTTCTGAGCAGCAAACAATCCAGAGATGAGCCATGTCCAAAAGAAGTTTTCATGGAAATTTGGGGCAAAGTAAGAAAAAACAAGAACAAAAATGACTCCAATCATAGTCACCGGATCTAACATAACTGTAATCACTTTTATGGACTGCAGAGTGTCTATGCAGAACTTGTATCTACCATTAGATGGTCATTGTATGCTGGTAACAACGTTCTTTGTATACTGTATATTATTCAGTAATGGCATGGTAGTATTATTCTGTCACTATATGGTGTTAATATGTGTTCAGGGTGTGGAGGTAATACTTTGTTCTTGTATAGTGGTATTATATGTTAACTCTATAACTACTATTTAAAGAGGTTGTCTGGTTACAATGAACTTTTTAAAATATAAGATAAATAGGTTGAAACTATACAACAAATGGGTACTTACCGTCCTCAGCCCCGGCGATCTAGCACTGCAGCACCATGATTCTCCTTGCCTCTGTTGAAAGCTGATGTCAGGTGACCATGGCTTACCAATCAGAGTCCGCAGCATCACCTGCATCTCCTGCATCAGCTTTCACATCCTGGGCGCCATGATGCCAGGAGTTCGGAATAGTGTCGCTGTGGCCTCTGACTGGCAGGCAGTGGTCACCTAACTTCCACTTAGGCTCATATTTTAAAAAGTTCATTTCTAACTGGACAGCCCCTTTAAAGACTTTGTACAGTGCTGAACAGAAGACATGGCTGCCATTCTCTCCATACACAAACAACAACAATAAATAAATCTTGTTATTTGTATAGCCCCAAAATTTTCCACAGCACTTTCAAGTAATTATTTATTACCTGCACCAAGCTAGGTACTCATTTTACCAACCTTGGAAGGATGAGAGAACCTTGAGCCGGCCACCTGAACCATTCGGGGATTGAACCGGCAACCTTCAGGTCGTGAGCGAGAGCTTAGGACTGATTTTCTGCTGCCCTAACACTCTGCGCCACACAGGGTCATTCAGTGTGCTCTACTGTACATATCTCACCCTACCTGTCTAGTGCTTGGAGTATACCTGCTTACTACTACTGTTTCTGTTAGCAAATGATCTTCTCCATCACAATGACCCTAGGACAAGCAGAACAGTACATCAGACTTACTTGCGCAGGGGATGAGGGTGCCAGTGTTCGGGGAGAAATTATTCCAGTCTTCTCTCCAGAAAAGGAGACAAGAAAGCTTTCTCCCCAAACACCAGCAGCCACCTCTTCTCCCCAGCCTACTGTACTAAAGTAGGAGCTATAGGAATGGGAGAAAATCTAGTTTGCAAAACACTTCAAGTCCAACCAAAGTTTCATTATGAAGCCCCTTCCGCTTGAGAAAATCCTGCGTGCAGTTCTGTCTCCTAAGGTACCAATGTAAAATTTGAAATTTGGAGTCACCCACCTATCATGTGCTATATATAAAACAATTACCTTTTTATTTTTCTGAGGGGCCTCTTAAGTATCAAGATATGGGTGTAAATATTTGCACCTTCTCTACGTATACTCCTGTATACCTCAAAAAGGTGGGAATTAAATTAGTTTACATACAAGGTATATTATAGTATGTTTTATCCTGTGGCATTCAGGGGTGTAGGCATGATGCAGAGGTAACAGTCACACCCAGGCCCCAATGTTTGTGGGGATCTAAGGACTCCTCTGACACATAAATGGACACCAGTGTTATAACTAGCACATAATAGGTGGGGGCTGTATTGCAGATTTTGCATTGGAACCCAGGAGCTTCAGTTGCACCTCAGATGGCATCTGTTGCATGAGAGGCTTCTCCTGTTATGTGCACCCCAAATAATTTAACTTCCCCCAAATAAGTAACAGCAGAGAGCAATTCTCTACTGACAACAATTCAGTATTGTTATTTAGCTGTCTTCTGTTTTAAGGAGGTGTAAATTGCAGATTAGGCACCTTCACCCTTCATTTTACGAACTGATGAAGCCTCCAACTACTATTCTGTTGGAAAATAGATGCATTGACTTTAGGATAGAGGAACAAGATTAGTTGCATAGTCTAGACTTGACCCCATACTCCCTAACTTGCAGCAGTAATATCGCACATTGTTACTTACGTCCATGAATTCAGCATTGGCTTTAGGTCCTGTTGTCTCATTTAGGATCTTAATGGCCACAGGAATCTTTACAGTCTCACCTTCAGGGACCCAGATGCCCTAAAGAAGATAAAAGAGTGATACCAAACTCTTAGTATATTGTTCAACACTATAATGTTCGATAAAATACAGCTTTTGTGATTTGTTACAGATTATTATATTTTAGAGATCACGTTGATAAACAAACAATTCGCATTCCTTTAAAAGCATAACTGCTTATCAGTCAACATTTCTTATTACCATTGATACATGTGTAGTGGCCCAGAGTTAGTGGGACTCCTCCATAATGTTATATGTCTGTCTCGTGTCATTGTCTTATCAGTGTCTTAGGTGTGGTATGCATTTGAGCTATGCGTATTGAACCTCTTCAGCACTGAATGGGTTAATGTCTGGGTTATATCTGAAAATGTATCATGTTGCTTGTTATATGATCCTGGGATATATATGTGGTTGCAAGAGAGTCTGGTTGTTAGTCTAGGGAGTCAATGACAGAGAGAGTCTGAGCAAAAAGAGTGCAAGTGCAAAAAGCTCTTGCCACGTCTGTGCCGCTCACAGGCATCACACTCAGCATGGACGCAGGGTGATGTTCACAGCTACTGTAGTAGATACATTTATGCACTGAAGAACAGTGCAAACCACAACTGAAATACGTAACCCAGATGTAAAGCCTGTGTGACACCAGAGTACTATACTCAGCACGGCAACAGGGAATGTACACACTGTTGGAAATTGCAGCATACCACTCTATGCTGAACGGTAGCACAACTCCAGGGAAAAGAAAGCCTGGCCCTAACCTAGCAGAGGGGAGTGAAGGGTCCCTGGCCTAGAAGCGGAGTAATCGTCTCGATAGAGACGGCCCCACGATCGTCATCATGGGTCCTAATTGTCCCAATAGGGACCCCTGGAGAGATGAACCGGACAGCAGAGAAAACAGAAATGAAAGGCAGAAATACAACTGAAAAGGAACCCGCAGCAACTTATCTGCAAGTAGCAATACACCCAGCACAGAAGAGCTCCAAACTCCAAGTACTCCACCATGGAACGGAATAAGCAGCATTGAGTAAAGGGAGGGGTGAGAATATATAGCTCTTCATACCTGATGACTGGCAGAGCAATTAGAGAACCGCACCCCCAACCTTCCCCCAGGAATGACTAACAGTCAGAATGCAGCATCGTGAGACAGCAACCAGCAGTCTCTGCACATAGTGCATTAACCCTTTACCTGCCTAACCAGGTGACAGGTCTTGGCCTGTGTTGAGGCCACCATGCGACAATCCTGTCTCGACCGACAAGCCGCAACAGCTCTGCTTTCAGGTCAGTGAGTGACTCCCACATGCATTTATTGATCTGTGTGTGGAGAATGGAAGAAGCTGAGCGATTCCCTTCTGCTTGGCCTGGGCCTATTCTACCCAGGATGTGCCAGTGCTACCACTAAGCACTGAGAGAGAGAGAAAGAAGGACCGCTGCTTGGGAAAGAAAAGGCACCAGAACTGTGAGTGTTGACCAGTAGAGTGTTGGAGAGAGAAAAAGAGTCACTGGGAGTGGGTGACACACAGATAACTAGGACTGTGGATTGTCTGGATTACCTTGAGAGTCCTTCCTGTCACACCACCTCCTATGCATGTAATTGTGCAAAACTACTGTTGTAAATTTGGATTTGCCAAAGTTACAGTAAATGGATACTACTGACCAATCCCGCTTTGTCCAGAAAGTTTTCCTGTGTGTGGACTAAGTTACTTACTTCATTGCCTCGTCTGGAGTTCAAAATATTTTTTTTTCTGTTTTCCTCCTCTAAAACCTAGGTGCATTTTATAAAGAGAAAAACATGGTTTACAAGATCCATGTCTTTAAAGGAGTCTTTATTCTATATTACCTTTAAGACTCCTGGGAGCAAATTTTGGCATGATCTCATGAGCAATTCTTGTGTTATGTTGGTTTGGAGACAACACGGCGACGACTGCAGCAGATTTTACTGCCAAGGAGAGCAGTGCAGTGATGGCGTTTCTATTTCCAAAAAGGATGTCAGCCAAAGACATTCACAGTGCCATTGTGAAAACATTAGGCTACAAGTGCTCCATAGTGAAAAATTGGATTGTCAAATTTAAAACTGGCCACTTCAATACAGATGATGAAGACTGTTCATGAAGACCTCCAGGGTACTAGTGTATTATGTCTACACTGGCAGTATGGGTTGAGACATGAGTCTGCCAAGTTGAGATGCTGTGGATGTCCACAGGTGCTGATTAGCTGTAGCTGGAGGCCCCGCTGTCACTTACCCAGGCGGCATCCCATCTCAACTTCCCATTCTGCTGTTACTGTCCCTGGCTGCCTCGCGTTTCACCTTCCCAACAACGCTTTCACTGTACCTGACAGCCTCAGATTTTCCTTTGTGGCTACTTTCTCCCTGCTTCCACCAATGCCCATGTTGGCTCCTGCTTTTAGTGGTTTTGTTGGTCGCAGTGCCTCTAGCATCTCCGGTCCAGTACATGCTGTACCTGTCTTCTCCCTGCTTCCCACGGTGCCCTCCCATGTCACCTCCCGGTTGTAGTGGTTTTTTTACCATCTGCGGCCGCGGAGCCATGATCAGTGTCCTCGCCCGCTCCGTCCCATGTTAGGTGCTCCTGGCCCCGCTGCCCCTTACTCCACCAGCTGCACATCTCTGTTCAGCCCAGCAGCAGAGGCTGGTGGAGGAGCTCATGTTGCAGTGCACCTACCATCTGCTGCCTCAGAGCTGCTGTAAGAGTCCTAGCTGGTGCAATCCCATTACAGCTGGTTCTGCTCCGACTGTCACTGTCTCCGATGGCCTGACATTTCTCTTTACCACAGCAGCTGCTGGAGAAGCTCCTCCAGCCAATCCGTAGCTTTGGGAGCATTACCAAGCCCTTAGCTTTCAGTCAAGGTCTCCACCCATAGTTATGGTGAAGATAAAATTCACCAGTCCCGACCTCCAGTAATGACGGTTCCAGAAACCATAGACACCATTAGAGATGAGCAAGCATACTCGCTAAGGGCAATTACACAATCGAGCATTGCTCTTAGCAAGTACCTGCCCGCTCGGAAGCAAAGATTCGTCTGCCGTCGGCGGGCGGGGAGCGGCGGGGGAGAGCAGGGAGGAACGGAGGAGAGATCTCTCTCTCCTTCTCTTCCCCCCGCTCACTGCCGCAACTCACCTCTCACCCACGCTGGCAGCCAAACCTTTTCTTCCGAGCGGGGAGAGACTCGCTAAGGGCAATGCTCGATTGTGTAATTGTCCTAAGCGAGTATGCTCGCTCATCTCTAGACACCATCCATTACATGGTTCTTGAAAACTGTAGAATTTTTGCTAACACAATAGCCGAGGTTCTGACCATTTCCAAAGAATGAGTTGGGTGCATAATTCACAAATATCTAGACCTAAAGAAGGCATCTGCCAAGTGTTTCCCAAACAGTTTATCAGCCAATCAAAAGCATGCATGGGTTCAAGTGTCTTGGAAATTCTGCAGTGTTTTTGACAGGATGCTGATGCTTTCCTGTCTTGACTGGTGACAATGAATAAGACATGGATTTTTATATATGATCCAGTCAAAACAGCAATTAAATTATTGGAGACACAGTAATTTCCCGCATCCAAAGAAGTTCATAAGTCGTCATCCAAGGTCATGATGCCTATTTTAAAGATAGGATACTGCTTGTGGACTACCTTCCATAAGGGTCTACTATCATGAATGTATTATATAACACTTCTGGATAAATTGAAGGAGGCAATCAAATCTAAAAGGTGCGGAAAGTTGACCTAAGGTGATGTGTTCTTGCACAACAATGCCTCGTCCCACACAGTGACCACCGCTCAGAGCAAACTGGCTGACCTGGGCTTTGAAATGCTGTATCCTCCTCCTTATCCACCTGATCTGGCACCCTCAGACTATCATCTGTATTCTGATTTGAAGTAACACCTCAAGTGAACCAAATTATATCCATTTCCTATGCAATTGCAGAGGCTGGTGCCTGAGTTGGCTTCCAACCAAAGTAATTCGATCTGGATGGGTTGAAGAAGCTGCAATACCACAGTCAGAAATGCTTTGCTACATAGAATTTCATGGTTTATGTCACTTTTTGTGGTTAAAGCCATGGACTTATTAACATCTTGTATTAGCCATTTCTCCCAATATGAAGACTAATTCCATTTAAAGAGGACCTATGTCCAGTCATGGCTATTTTACTTGTATTCCCTATACAATACGTTTTGGAGCATATTTCCTTACATCTGTGCATTGTGTTGTTCCTCTGTTATTCCTCCTGGAAATGTATGAATAAATTGACAACTGAATCTTACCAATTGTAGGTGTCCCTACACAATCTAATACTGTCGGCACTGCTTGGTCAATGTAAGAATGTGCAGTAGTCAAGTGTCCCTGGAAATAAAGTTAAAATACTGCAAACTAATCAAGAACTTAAATTAAGTACTGAGAAGTAGCAGTGCATAAAATATATATATTTAAAAGTAAAAAAAAAATTGTGATCATTTTAAGAACAGTGATTGCATTTGGCTCAACCATAGAAACACTAATGTCATTTACATAATATCGGTACTTGCTAGATAAGTATTGCACTCAGCAGCCATCAAGAGTGATATTGCTGCTGCCAATTTTTAATCTGTGTTACACAGATTGCCTCGAAAATCTTGTAAAAGTATGATCACCTGTAAAGCTTATCATTACACACATCTATACATATATTGTAGGCTCTATGCAGAGGTGTAACTTGAAGCACCTTGGCCCCGATGCAAAACGTGTAACAGAACCTTCCACCTACTATGTGTCATTTATAATACCGGTGTCTTCTTATGTGACAGAGAAGCCTTTGGGCGGCCCCCTCAGGCACTAGGGCCTGTGTTTGACTGCTACCTCTGTACCCCCTATAGCTACGCCTCTGGCTCTATACTTCCACCTGAACATCACATGGACATCTCAAATGCTCTTCCAATTCTTTGCAATACATTGTGACTGTGAAGCGTCTAAACTTCCCATTAGTCAGCAGGATCTTCTCATTACTCAGAGACATAGAATAATCTCCCGTGAAATCTTGCACCATTTTTATCCTCACAATGAATATGTATGTGGGCTATCAATTTGAAATAACTCATTTTGGCATATAAGCTGTTAATTAGGGTGGATATATTCTGTTTTAGTCTTAGAGAATCCAATTCCCGATTGCAGCAAGCACGTGGCTGCAAATATGGCTAGCCCTGGGGACACATAGAGAGAGGCCTGCCAGATGAATTTCAATGCTGGGTGTTTGCAGAAGGCATACAAGCAAAATGCAAACAGCTTCAGGCCAGAACATCCCTGGATAAAGAAGTCGCTTTGTCATGTAAGTAGATTGTATGCCAGGCGAAACAGGCTAGGGAGTTTACTGCTGCTTCTTCACATGCTGGGTTTAGCTGATATGGCTACTTCTGAAATGATATTGCGGATCTTGTGCCATTTAGCCGCCATGTGTTCAACCCCTCCGGTTCATTTAGTGTCAAATGACAACATTGTGTGCATAATCCAGATGACATGCCCATGTCTCTATGTTAACAGCATATCATAATATCCTCACTATTCGAAGTTGTAAAACCATTGTAGCTACAGTTGCCAAGCAGTTATGATCCCTAACCAAATGTTGCTAATGTTTCAAAGGGAGTATACTGATATAATTTGCAATAAGAGTATTATAGATGTGGCAAAGCTTACTCATTTATATATTTGTATATTGCAAGGAGCAGAGGTCAGGACTGGAGTATCAATGGAGACGTTAGAGGACCGCCTCCGGGCTCCAGAATATCCTGGGGAGCTTCTAGCTGCATGCTCCATGGCTGGCTGAGGAAGACCCCCAACACTGGTTCGGCAGAAAATGTTTTTTATGTACTCACCTGTTTCGCTTCCTACACTGCTGTGGGCATGTTACTTCTTCCCACAAATCAGGTCCTAACTTTTCATGGCTGTACAATTAACAGGCGAGAATCCAGATAGTGAAAACAAAACCACTGAAATCAATTGAAATCAGTGGTTTTGTTTTGTCCAATTATGCATCTGTGATCATCACAACCGGATAACTGAACTAAAACACTTTCATATGTTTAAGCCCTAAGGGTGACAAAACGAAACTATTGATTTCAATGGTTTCGTTTTCACTAGCCGGATTCTCGGCTGTTAATTGTATGGTGCAAGAAAAGATATGACTTGCCCTGTCTTTCTTGTATGTAGTTTATACTACATGCGGGAAAGTTAGGGCAGGACCTATTTTCCCGCTTTTATTTTCAAACTCCTGCAGTATGGCGTGGAGTTTGAAAAGCCCAACAAGAGAGAGAAAAAAAATCCTTGTTTATACGCAACTGCGCTCCAGACCAGCGAGTGTAGTTACACATATGGCGGTCTGAAACTAACCTTAGTCTGGTCTTGTAGCTTCCAAAGAAGTAAATGGGAATTGTGGGAACAGCATAGCACAGCTGCAGCGTTTGAGGAGCGGGCCCACAGCCGAGGGGATAGCGGGGTAGATAAAGACCTTGTCATGGGGCTCTACCGTCTCCTCCCCTGGGGGTAGCTCGGGACCCGACCAAGTTACTGCTGGGGGAGGTCACAGGGGAAAAGTAACCAGAGGTTACCTGTAGTCCCTTTGTCACATGTGATGCCACCGTTTCGTCTTCTGCGTTGAATCTTGACGATAGAATGAAGTTGTCCACACACAGGGAAAACGTCCTGGACAAAATCGGGAATGGTTGGTAGTGTCCTTTTACTGTAACTTTAGCAAAGTCCAATCCACAACAGCAGTTTGGCACAGATACAACAAGATAAGGTGGTGTGACAGGGAGGATTCTCAGGGTATTCTGGACGATCCATAGTCTATGCGATCCGGCTCCCTGCGACTCTCTCTCTCTCTTACTCTCTAATGATCAACACTCACATTACTTGTGCCTTTCTCCAGCCATGCAGCAGTCCTTCTCTCACTCAGTGTTTAGTGGTAGCAGCAGCATATCCTGGGTAGACTGGGCCCAGGCCAAGCAGAAGGGAATCACTCGGCTTCCTCCATTCTCTCCACACTCATACCGATCAGTGTCTGTGTGACTCCTTTGCTTACTTTCAGACTCTTGCTAGACTGTCCTCTCCTCTCTTGCAGACTGACTTCCACAGACTACTCTAGCGTAGCATCCTTGCAAACAGACATCTAAAACATAATCACATAACTCACAAAACGATACATTTTCCAGACATAACCCAGACATTAACCCATTCAGTGCCTCAGAAATGCAATACACATAATTTAAATGCATACTACACATAAGACACTGACAAGACAATGGCACGAGACAGACATATAACATTATGGAGTGGCCCCACTAACTCACTAGATAGCGAGCTCCATCCTTTCAGCTTCGTTTGAGTTATGGAAACAATATAGTTTGCAGTGCCCTGCTCTTTCCATAATTCTCACTCACTTCTATGGGAATTACAGAAATTATGTATCACAGTCGGCCCAGCTGTTTGCATTCTCTCCTTAGCCACGAAATACAGAAGTGTATTCTCATTGCAGCCATGATGGGCTGAAATGGGATTACTCCTATCTGAGCGAAGCTTTGAAGTGCCCTGCAAAGGACACCTTCAGACAATGAGTATGATAATCCGCACGGAGAAATTTCCCAACATGACCACTAAAACAGATTTCCACCTGTCAGGAAAATATATTTTATTGTCATAACAACCACTCATGTGAATAAGGCTTCCTGCAACTCAAGTATCCAATAAGCAAACTAATGTCTCGTACAGGCGACAAAAATTCTTACCTTGTATACGGTGCCAAAAGCACCTGAACCCAGGATTTTGACCCTCTTCAGCTCTGTTTCCTTTAGGATCCGCAGCTGGGCTTGGTTCGGTGCCGTACCACTTGGTGTCAATGGTTCCACTAACTGAAAGAGTAAAATCAGTATTAAATTATTGGAAAGCCGTACAAACCCTTCAGAGATATGTCAGCTAACACAGGAGATGACATTACAGGGATCTACTTTATTGCCATGAGTACCAGAAACCATTGCTTATGCATTTGTTTTATAAAAGCACCTCCATCCGGATGACACAACATATCCATATCACTGGGCATTCTGAGGGTCCTTTAGTACGGGACGGAATTAGTCCACACTGACATTTCTGCCTCACGTTAACCCAATGGGGCTTGAATTCCGCACCTATTAAAATCCGCACGTCTTTACTTCAAAAACACAAGTTTAAAGTCCACAATGTAAAAGCTTTCTACTATAGATTTAAGGATGTAAAGCAGAATTGTTTATTCGAATTTCTACCATACAGAAGATGTCATTCTGCAATTAATGCCTGCGTAAAAAAATGCAAGAAATTCTGCAAGATGTTCTGCAGTTAAAAACGCAACAAAATCTGCTCTAATTTACAAAATCCCTACATCCCGTGGACAATTCCATCCCGTGTCATAGGGCTGTGGTGAAATACCTACATCAGCAGTACAGAGCAATTAAAGAGGCGGCAGCACTTACAGCCACCACCTTCAAGACAGGACTTGAACAACTGTAAAGGACTTGAAACTTCATCATCTGGATGCTGAGTAAAAAAGTGAGTCAAAGAATACTTGCACTTTTATAATGTACAGAATAGGTGATTAGAAGCATTTTTGCAATAGGTTTTATCAACCAATTCTGTACATTTTTCTTTAACAAAAAAAAAAACCCTCTTCTGCTATGCAGCGAGGTGAAGATGGGCTGAGAAATCCATCTTCTCCTAACTATATAACATTATAGTGCACTGCATCCAGATATGTCTATACCTGTTCTTTACAGAACAGAAGCAAACTCTACTGTACTGTTGTGTATAATAATGTATGAAGGGAAGGGAAGCCATTCTGTTCTACAGACATCTGACCCAATGTACTGACAGGGCCTCTCAGTGCATTGGGTTGTGACATATAGTAGTGTACACCCTATACATTCACAGCCCCGTCAGTGCATCAGGTTAGGCAAGGTGCCAGCATGCTTTGATGCAAAAAAAATTACTGGCTCTGCTAGAATGGCAGCAAAGAACATGCCACTGCTTTACTCCTGTCTGACCGGGTGCTATGTGTCAGATAGCTGGGGGTGTCACAGTATTTGTGAATCCCAGTGGCCTAGCACTGAACCTGACTCCTGTGATTGTTTTAGTCCTGTGATTGAAATAAAGCTGTGGTCACTTTGACAACCAAAAATAAAGTGTTCTGCATATTTAGTATATTAGTTTTAGGCTTACCATAGTTTTCATTGTTTTAAGATGGAGCAAGGATTCATTCAGTATCCAGATTTCATAAAGATGGTTTGCAAATTGTTTATATGCAGCCACCATCCCTGGACACTGTGAAGGGAAGCTGTTCTATTCTACAGACGGCTTCTTCCCTCACAGCACGCTCACTCCCCATGTGACCCAATGTACTTACATGAGCTTAGTGCATAGAGTGTATACTACTATATCTCACAACCCAATGCACTGTCAATACACACTGGGAGCGAGAGCGCTGTGAGGGAAGAAGCCGCCTGTAGAATAGAACAGCTTCCCTTCACAGGGATGGCGACTGTATATGAGCGGAAAGTAGTACAACACATGGGGGGTGATGGGACAGAATGGGGCATGGCTTTATTTGAAATAAACTATATCTAGTAGAGACTCTTCATACATTGTTATACACAACAGTATAGTAGTGTCTGTAGAGAACATGTGCAGACACATTTGGATGCAACACCCTCTGCTGTTATACAGCTAGCAGAAGACGGTAATACTGTGGAGTAAATACATATACAAATCTGTTAGCTGAAATTTGTAGATGATATAACATAAAGAGCACAGATATATTATTTAGAGGTCCCAAGACTTGGTCTTGGCTGTCTATTCAGACATATATTTGTAGTATCCAAAAATGAGTTTCCAATGTCAGTTCCTTGACTGATGAGATCCTTTGTCTACTGAAGTCTGACTAACACCGCCCGTATTCTTCTAGAAAAACACAAAATATATTGAAAAGTTTATGACAAATAATCCATCTCTTGGGTTGATGTGGAAGGTAATTATAAAGGACTCTTGGAGTTCTAAAGATTTAATAGCACAGCAGTATTTCACTTTGTCTCCACAAGGTTAGCATTGCCAGGCTCATCTGATCTATAGATTTTGCATCTAAAAAAAGGTGTCATACATAAAACACCATATAATATAGGATGAGGTGAGCCCTGATTTTATGGCAGCACTGTGATTGTCATATCTAATTTAATTTCATTATTGATTCTTTTATTTATCAGTCTTTTTGTTTATATGGTTTAATTCTGTAATGTATTTGTGCAGTGATGACATGGTATCACAATGCCCTTCTGCAGCCGACATTGTTTTTTATTTGTATTTTAAGTTATTGGGTTTGTGTAGAGCGCTGCGGAATATGTATGCGCTATGTAAATGAAGAAAATAATTACCTTTCTATTGGAGCATTCTTTTGCGCTTTTTGTAATAGTTTTGTTTATATAAGTACCTATTATTAGTTGATACTGTATATTTCACAAAAATAATAAAAAAACATGTATTCTGTTAGCCGGCAGTCATGAGAGAACTTTTGAAAAGTTTGGTTACCCGGTTCGCTGAACTTTTTCAAAAACTGATGTATAATACTCTCAGATGTTATACAGCAGTGTTCAGGACTAGTGCTGAGTAAAGCGAGCTAGTAGAGTCCTGTTTCTGCTAGAACTTTACTAAAAGCTTGGCTCAGGTTCGTCCCAAACTGAACTTTTTGCCAAGTTCGACCTGAAACCGGGTTCTTTTGGTTCGGTTCACTCAACACTATTAGCTGGTATAGCATCTCGGTATTAGACTCTAAGTGAGTTTCCACATGAGATCTGAGGAGTGACGTGATCAGGAATGAATAAAGGTACCTTTACATAGAGTGATTAGAGCCCAAATAATCCCTGAAAATGGTGAATTTGCAAGAAATCACTCATTTATTGAAGTTGTTTGGTTTTTAGCTGAACTAAAAACCAAACTACTGTTGGTCTGTGTAAACATGTAGTTGTTCATCTGTGAATGGAGTGAATGAAGGTAGGCAGCCGGATGAGATCTCCGGCCGTTCTGCCTCCATTCTCTGAATGACTATTAGTCCTCTGTGAAAGCATACGAGCAATAGCCACTGTGATAGCTGTCGGGTGCTTATGTACCTGACAGTCATACCATGTAAAAGGATCTTTAAGTTGGAAAGCAATGGCTGCTTATCTCTGTTTCTTGTTAAGTACCATGTTGTATATTTTCTTACACAGATGCTATAAAAGTTAGGATTTTTGAAGTCCCAAAGTACAAATAAGGCTTGTGGTTAAATGTGGCTTATAGGCAAGGATATTCTCAAAATATATAAGTCTAATGTGCCCATAGACATTCATTTCCCAGACGCATACCAAAAAAGTCTCTCTTTAAGCCAAAATGTCACCATTTTTGTATGCACAATGCAATGGAACAATTCAAAGGTGAACTTTTGCATAGTAGCATACTTGTACTTGCTGTAGGTAAAAAAAAACCCACACATGTCCATCAAGTTCAACCTTTTTTCGGATCAATTATACATCATTCGTTGATAAATTATTTATAAGCCTCAATGCCATTTATCATTAAATAAGTATATAGCTCTTTTTTGAATGCTGTCTTTCTAGATACTTCTATGCTCGACTCGTTTTTGGATTGCTGCCTGAAAATGAACTGCTCTTTGATGACTACCCCGTATTAGCATAAATTGTATTAAATCAATGTCCGTTTGGCATATATGTTCAGCTAGCATATACACTGTGTTGACATAAGTATTGTGAGACAGATAGAGGGTGAAGAAATTCAATTTTATTCACATTTTTCAATACAGTGTTGGGCCACCTTTGGCCTCAATGACTGCAGTAACCCTCCTGCCATGTTTTCCACTAAATTCTTATAAATGTGTAAAGGGATTTGCCTCCATTGCTTGAGGAAAGCTTCAAATATTGATGCAGGGAATGATGGGAGTCTTGGGCATACCAGGATACGACGTTGTAGTTCATCGCAAAGATGCTTGCTGGGACTGCAATCTGGAGTTTGGGCTGGCCAATGAAGTTCGCAGATGTTCTGCTCCTCAAACCAAGTCTCAACACTGCATGCAGTAAGACATGGTGCTCGGTCATGTTGGTGGAGACACAAAGCTATACCAAAGTATTTTTACAGATTAGGTAATGCCACGTTCTCCAAAATGGCGATAGTCAGTGGCGTAACTAAAGGCTCATGGGCCTGCGTGCAAAGGTTTGTCTTGGGGCCCCAAATTCTCTTAACCCCTTAACACAGAGGCATAACTTGAAGCTCCTGGGCCCCAATGCAAAATATGTAACAGGGCCCCCAACTATAATGCTTTATTCATAGTACTGGACTCCCTATATAAAGAAAAGAAGCCCAGTCCCCCCCAACCCTAAGGCTTCTGGGCCTGGGTGCAAACGCATCCCTTATAGTTAGCCAGTGGCTATAGTCTTTTCCAGCAGAAACACCCCCACAGCATAACAGAACCTCCTCCAAACTTTACTGTTGGGACGATGCAGTTGCATAGAAACCACTTTCCAGGAAGCCTCTGTATCCAAAAGCAGCCATCCGAATGAAAGATATTGTTTCATGATTCATCTGTCCATAACACTTGCTTCCAATCATTTACAGTCCAAGAACAACTCTCCAAGCACCATCGCAGACGCCTCTGTGTATTCACTTATGTAATGTTGAGCTTGTGTGCAGACGCTCGTCCATGGTAACCCTTTGTATGCAGTTCCCTATACATGGTTCTGGTGTTATTAAGCTTCTAATGGTCTGTGAGCCCTCCCGAATGAGTGTTTCAGCAGATGATGTGTGTGATGCCTTCACAACTCGTACAAGGCTTCGGTGTCCATGTTCTGTCAGTTTATGAGGTCTCCCTGGACATGGCTGCACACACACACACTAATGTTTTCCATTTCTGAAAAACATTGCCAATAGTTGACTCTAAAAGATCCAAAAGCTCTGCAATGTCCTGTACAAATTGGTTGCTCAGATGACATCCCACCACCAAACCCCATTGGAAGTCTGTCAACTCTACACCTCGTGACATTCTCACAGTTTCCAAAGTAGGATAGGTCTGTGTGATGTCCTCTTCTATACCGAATGCTTACACATTTGATTTGCCTGTCCCCTTTGCCTAACAGCACAGGATTGGTGGGTGCCCCAATACTTTTGTCAGCATAGTGTATTTGTATACCATTGGCTAAACTGAATTGAAGAGCATAGCTGTCTATGCTTTTTAGTAGAATGCTGTGCAGAATAAAACTGAAGTACAAAAAATGCAGTATACATTGTTTTCACATGGAAGCCAGTGGCAGACAATAGGAATACAGGTAGACATGTTCAATGGATCCATTAAAATGGTCCCACTGAACATAATCCACAAAAAACCAAGCCTTACCATAGATTATTATGCATATTACAGTTTAACTCATTTCATCACTAATAGTACGGAAAGAATTCCCATATCATGCCATGCTCATGCCAACTGCATTGGGAGTCGATAGTGATATGGAAGAAACTTGCACGTGTTAGTAACACATTGATTTCAATGTATTTATTCACAGAAGTGATTTTTTTTGCTTGCAGCGATGCTGCACGAAGATTGAGACATTTCTGCAGGCCCTATGTTTTCCTATGAGAATTTTTAAAAAATTACACTCCTGTGCTATGTGATTTGCATGCGAATGCAATGCGATTTTTACCACTGAAAACCATTGAAAGCATTTGTGATCTTTTCACACTGCAAAATGTAACCCTTTCCAATTCACTGTCTGACGTCTAAAGACATTTTGATTGAGGGCTGTACAGCTTCCGATGTCAGAAGATGTCCGGCAGGGTATTCTTACTGTAGATTACTGGCCGCTCTGTTGTCGGGGGCCTCTCCAGCATGTCACATACCGCAGTACTGGCTCTAGCCAGCAGACTGCGCCATTGTATAATGGCAGAAAGAGAAAGCCCCCTAGGAAACTCTGAATCCAAAATTGGATGGCAAAGGGTTAACAGCAAAATCCCGAGCATTTTTGCATCAAAAACAGTGTCAAAATCGACGCCATTGGTATGGATTTTGACTAAGAATTAGCTGCATATCAGCAGCTGGTTTGGGCCTGCTGCTTCTCTCGTAGAGCAGCTCTCACCTGGCAACCACTACTAAGCGCTGCGCTCAATTTCACATCACATGACTGGCGGCCGCGGCTCTTAGTTGCTGGGTGAGGCATATGAGGGGCTGCTCTGTACGCTGCAATGAGGGGCTATTGACTGTAAGGGGAGAGGAGCTGCAGGCCTGTGCATCCACAGCTGGTTTGGAGCCAAAATCTGCACCAGTGGTTTGGTGGAAATGCTGCAGATTTTTATGCAGAATTTTCCACTGCATGTGAACATATCCTTAGAGGATGCTGAAATGCAGCAACACAAACACTTGGTAATGACATAAAAATACCTTCCCCCCCTCCCAAATAATGTCAATATTGTGTTAGATTTTTTTAATTCCAAAAAATTACTATAAAAAATATAATATAATAAAAATATAAAATAATATTATGCATACCCAAAATACTGACAATAATACAACCCATTTAGCAAATTTAAGTCCTCATACGGCTACATCAATGGAAAAAATAAAAAAGTTATAGCTTTTAGAATGTGGAGATGAAAAAAACTAAACAAAACAAACTAGGCCACATCCTTAAGGGGTTAAAAGAAAACGAAGCATAATAAAATTCCTTTAAGTCATCTTATTATTAATTGGATAATGTGAACTTAATGAAAAAGCCTGGACATTTCCTTCGGCTGCCTGAAAGGGCCAAAAGCCACTGAGCTGAAAGCTTTCTGTAGACAGACAACAAACAAGTCAGTGAACAAAACAGCCTATGATGAAACATCAAGTAGCAGGACAGCTCCTTTATACCGTAACAATGGGCCATAACAGAGCTGTGTGACTTGAACCAGCAATCTTTGAATGTTCCTTGGTGCTTGGATCTTACCTCTGTCTCCAGGAACCTGCGCAAGGCTCTCTTCTTTTTAATGCTTTTTCTGCGAATGTAGACTGCGAAGGTTAGCCCCATGATGACTATGATAAACAACCCTCCGATAACACTTGCTGCAATCAGGGGAGTTCTACCAATAAAAACAGATAATATAGGATTTAGTTATACAGCTGCCAGAACAGTAAAGAAACAGACAGACATAGGTATATAACGTGTATTATATATTAACACTGATAGAAACAATCTGTCAGACAAATACGAATACAGAATTAGGGCCCTTTTAGACACAATGAGAATTGCTCAAAAATCGCTCAAAGCCGTCTTTTGAGCAATTCTCGTTCTGTCTAAATGCACTGACATCGAGCAGTTTTCGTGCACGACTCATTGATCACTGAATTCTAGCTTGCTAGAATTGAGCAACCAGCTGTTATCAGCAGAGCAGGCTGTTATCAGCCAGCTGTGCTGATAAGATTCTCTGTGCCTGTGTCCTGCTGTGAATTCACAGCAGGATACTAGCAGTCAGCACTGAGAAGAATACAACTGTTTGTTTATGCAAAACAGCTGTATTGTTCTATTAGTGGCTGCAGTGGTGTCCTGCTCTGCCTCCTAATTAGCTACTATAAAGTATGCAAAGATGATCGCTCAAATGACAATTTGAATGAGTTTTGAGCGATTATCTTTAAATGTAAAAGGGGTCTTACCAATTTAGCGAAGTTTACCTTGTGTGTGATAATGTCCTGGAACAACTTATCTTATGCTATGGAATAACTATTGCTCTCTTATCTTAGCACAACAAAATCCATTGTAAAATTGTTAAAAGGGTAATTAAACTTTGTTAAATCTCAAGTTACATTCTGCTACTTCTGTACTATCAATTAGCAATAGGAAGTTAGCTTATCAGATATTGCCATATCAATTGCATTGAGCTAGCTTATGTCACTGGACACATATATATTCCCATTATGTATGTAGAGTTGCAAGAAAAGTAAGTGAACTCTTTTGAATTACTTAAAGGGGTTGTCTCGCGAAAGCAAGTGGGTCTATACACTTCTGTATGGCCATATTAATGCACTTTGTAATATACATCGTGCATTAAATATGAGCCATACAGAAGTTATTCACTTACCTTCCCTGCGCTGGCGTCCCCGTCTCCATGGCTCCGTCTAACTTCAGCGTCTAATCGCCCGATTAGACGCGCTTGCGCAGAAGGGTCTTCTGTCCGGCAGCAGCGGCGTTCTGGCCCCGCCCTCTTCTACGCGTCATCGCGTAGCTCCACCCCATCACGTGTGCCGATTCCAGCCTCCTGATTGGCTGGAATCGGCACACGTGATGGGGCGGAGCTACGCGATGACGCGTAGAAGGGGGCGGAGCCAGAACGCCACTCGTGCCAGACCGAGCCGAAGGCAGAAGACCCTTCTGTGCAAGCTCGTCTAATCAGGCGATTAGACGCTGAAGTTAGACGGAGCCATGGAGACGGGGACGCCAGCAACGGAGTGGGTAAGTAAATAACTTCTGTATGGCTCATATTTAATGCACGATGTATATTACAAAGTGCATTAATATGGCCGTACAGAAGTGCTTAACCCCACTTGCTTTCGCGAGACAACCGCTTTAAGTTTCAGCACTGACTACAAATTAAATGTGATCTGATTGTAGACACACACAATCTAGCTAAATTAATAATGCAACAGCTGAACTATTCATGTTTCTTATTGAGCACATTAAATAAACATCCACAGAGTGGGGAGAAAATGTAAGAGGACCCTTGAATTTAATAACCTGAAGATTCCCTTTTAGCAGCAGTCAACCCCACAAAACATTTCCTGTAACTGCAAATAAGATATTGATGACCTAACACTGAGGAGGCATTGTGGACCATTCCTCTCTGCAAATGTGTTTCAGTTCATTAATATCTCTGGGATGCCTTGCATGCAGGGGTGTAACTACAGGGGATGTGGTTGCACCCGGGTCCAAGAGCCTTAGGGGCCCCATAAGGCCTCTCTTCTCCATATAGGGATCTCAGTACTATGAATAAAGCATTATAGTTGGGCGCCCTCTTACAGGTTTTGCATTAGGGCCCAGGAGCTTCATGTTACGCCTCTGCAGTTACATGTACACCACTCTTCAGGTCATACCACAGCATCTCGATTGGGTTAAACTCAGGACTCTCACTTGGCTATTCCAATATAAAAATGTTCTTCTTTTTTAAATAATTCTTTAGTCAATTTACTTGTCTTGTTGCATCCCCCAACTACTGTATTCTGTAAGACTGTGTACAGATCGTATACTCTTAAATTGGTAAGTGTTAGAAGCTGGGCTTCGAGTAAAATGTTGATTTCCCTAACACATAGACACGATACAATAAGTTCCAACGAAGAGGAGACCACTGATCAATCAATATGTTTTTGGAGTGCAGACAAAAACAAAGACGACCCCAAGCATGAGCACAACATACAAACTCCATTCAGCCCTGATGCAAATCAAAATTCAAGGAGTCACCACTCAGCCACCGCACTGCCCTAGCTCTTGTCTACAGTTGGCACATTTCAAAACTCTAGACAGGACATTAATTAATTATGAGTTATGACATCTTAGGAAAAAAAGTTGTATCAAACTCATTGAAGCTTTATTGTTTGTGCATCTTCATAGAGTAACTTTAGAGTTAAAGGGTACCTACTACTTAAAAAAGAAACATCAAAAGCTCTGATCAGTAAGGCTCTGGATGCTGAGACCCCAACCAATCCTTAAACGGAAAAGGCAAAACTCCACTGGTTCTCCATTGACAGGAAATACAGTAGAAAGTACGTAGTCTATGTGTGATTAACCTCATCTCTACAATAAGAGGCAGAATTTGCCTTCAAGAGCTAAAGTAGCCAAGCCTTGACATCTATTGACGGGTGGGAGTCTCAGCACCTCTATGATGTATAAGAAGATTATTTAATCAATACCACCCCAAAAATGGGTATTCGGGGTATTCCTGAGAGTAGGTCATCAATACTTGATCAGTGGGGATCCGCTGCTTGGGATCTCTGCTGATCCTCCAGCCCACTGTCAGTGCAGCAGGGCCATAAGTCTTCATCAATGGTCACTAGACGGAAGTGTAATGGATGTCTTCACTCCCATTGAAATCAATGGGAGAAATGCATTCTATTATACTTCCGCGTCCTCATTGTGGTGAGAGCTGGGAGTGTAATAGAAGGCATCACTCTCATTAATCCCAATGGAAGTGAAACTGTCTATTACACTTCCGGACCTGACCACCGATGCGGATGTCTGGTTCCACTGCTCTGACATCAGGCTGGAGGACCAGCTGACCCCAAGCGGATGCTCCCATCGATCAATTATTGATGACCTATCTTAAGGATAAGTCAACAGTTTTACTTGCAGTCACAAGTGAAAATCACAGATTATGATGACATGATGTGCTAGTTAACAAATTCCGCCCTGCTATATCTACACCTCAAAATAACCAAAAATGATCAGTTATTCGTAGAACTTCTTATCCTTAATTAAATTCTGCCAAATTGATGATCAATAGAAATTAAGTGGTACATTAGTCCTCACTATTTACAAGTATTCTAATGAACACATTATCCTCATGATTTTAATTAGATGTCATGGATGATGTTAAGTTGTAAAGCGGTTACACTTTATTGCAAAACCAATGTCCGCCTAACAGAGAATGAGGATTTTAAGTACACCCACGTCTCGTCTGTGACTCAACAATAAGCGAGGCTGCAGCTGAAGTTACCGACATCAGCAGTTTTATCCCTGATAAAGCAGCCTATGAAATGTCTACGCCACAACACAGCTAATAGAGAGGTGGCTTTCTATGCATAGAGATAGGCAGTCAATTATCTCTTTAATGAAGCGATGCTCTGATTACAATGGCACTGCTGCTTGCTTCCCCCTGTGCATTAGTCGTGCTATACAAGGAGTAGGGGGGTTTCAAAGCCTTAAGAACCTCAGTTGATGTGGTCTTATCTCATTATTGGATGCAGCATGAACTTAGTAAGAATGGTGTGCTAATTCATCCAGGATACAATGCAACAAGGTGAAGAATCGCAATCCCGATAACACTAATACTCTCGCAGCATGGGAGCTGTGCTTTGGAATTACATGAACACTTACTCAATAACGTTCATTTCCTTAGCAGTCTGTGGCAGTACACTTGTGTTCCCATCCTGTTTTGTCTAGATACAGCTGTAATGTCATTCTCAAGATGGACATTGCGTAGGCGGGATAATGATGGTGTGCTGTAATTATGTAAGCATGCAGCGCTCATTAACTCCATCATTTTCCAAGACTTACAATAAACACTCCACAAAAGTTCTCCAAAACTTTTAAAGCAGTTTTTAAAAGTTCTATTTACATTAAAATGGCATATCATTGCCAGGGGCGCACATTGTAGGGGGTTTTATAGCAAAAATTTGGTCAGAAGTGGTGTCATCACTCCTTAAGGAGAGTACCCAGAAGGTGTGTGGAGACACCTAAGTAGGTGAGTGGGTTGGAAGGGGCATTGTCTCTCCCCAAGGAGAGCACCCAGAAGGGGTGTGGAAATAACTAGGAGGTGGGTGAGAAGGCTTACAAGGGCACGCATGCTCTTATGGGTAATATATGCAAATAACCCCAATTCTAATCAAGACTTGGGCCTTATTTGCCTTCATCTCTTTCCCATAAACCTTGTTTTAGTTCTTCACACCCCAGTTTACAGACATTACAATATCTGTAGAGAGGGAATCCTGCAAATCGTCTCCCCATCCCTTAAAATAATGGATTCAGACAACTCAGGCTGGAACTTTTTTTCTATGGGGTTAAACTTTTAGGTGTATTTACTGTCTCTATGGAACTTCTGTCCTAGTTCATTATTTCACTGCTTATTTAGAAAAGGCAGATACGCAAGTCATTGCTACATTATGCCATTTGAGATATCTTGTATCCTTTGGGATATCTCCAAGAGGTGGTTTCACATAGGAATACAGGTAAACCTACTGAATTATCTATTCCTAGAGACTTCAAAGTCATTGAAGAGAACCTTTCAAGTCCCTAATATTTCCCTGATTTACCGGCACTATAGTATAGGGACAGACCTGCTGATTTCAGTGGTTTGTCACTAATTCAAATAGTTTCAGTAGTTTTCGAAAACTTGCATTTCAAATTTTGCAGCATGGGCAGAGCAGAGTCCGATGTGGCTCATTGATATTTAGATATTCACTACTCCTTCTGCCCTCCCTGACACTGATTGACGGGTTTCTCAATATTCACAGTAAGGGGAGGTAGGGTGAGTAGGGATTATCTGAATATTAATGAGCTGCATTGGACTTTGCTCTGCCTGCGCTGCAGACTTTCAAATGTAAGACTTCCAACACTGCTGAACCAATCAGTATAAGAGTGGATTCAGACGACCGTATATCGGCTGGGTTTTCACGCCAAGCCGATATACGGTGTCCTCATCTGCAGGAGGGGGGGGGGGGGGGGAGGATGGAAATGCCAGGAGCAGGAACTGAGCTCCCATCCCCTCTCTGCCTCCTCTCCGCCCCCTCTCTACCCCTCTGCACTATTTACAATGAAAGGAGGCGGGACGGGGATGGGCTAAGTTCCGCAAATTAGCCCTGCCCCGTCCCGCCTCTCCTCGTTGCAAATTGTGCAGAGGGGTAGAGAGGGGGCGGAGAGGAGGCAGAGAGGGGGCGGGAGCTCAGAGCACTGCTCTTGGCTCTTCCAGCCTCCCCCCCCTGCAAAGAGACGACGTATATCGGCTGGGCGTGAAAAGCCAGCCGATATATGGTCGTCTGAATGCACCCTAAATGACGGACTACAAAAATTAAAGTATCAGCTACTTTATTGTGCTATCCTGCAGCCAGGGCAGCATTAGGGACCTAATAGGTTTGCTTTAAAAAGAGGACCTGTCATGGGATATAGCTGTACAGCTAGTCCCACCAGCTTTATTCCATGACACATTCCCTTTAATGTCGATGTAACTGATTAAAGAGCTTTTTTTTCCATTTTTCAGAAAATAAGTTTACTTTTTGCAATTTAAAAAGTTCTGCAATTTTGAAATGCCATATACTTTGGGTATCAATTCTTCACAGTTTCCAAGAAGCTTGTAGCCATTGCAATAAAAAAAGCTGACTGTTACGTGTGCTGCTGGGATCTGTAGTTCTAAGCTTCCTAGCTGCACCGCCCTCTCAGGGTTAATTGATTGGCTAGCAGGAAGTACCACACCCAGCCAGCTCAATCACGTGGGTCTGTTCTCAGTTTGCCCACAGGGTCGTAACATAATGCCCCCCCCCCCACTTACAAAAGGGGGTGCATTATGTTGAAATCATGTGAGCAGACTAAACTGACACAAAATAAACATACAAACGGACATGAACCCCAAGGCACAGATCACACAGCAAGCTGCAACAAAACACAGATAGCAGGTCACACAGCAAACTTCAACAGACAAGGATTCATGACTGCTCACCCTGAACACCAGACAGAGACTGACAGGAGCTGGGTTTATATGTGAGCACAGACCCAGGTGATTGGTTAGCAGGAAGTACCACACCCAGCCAGCTCAATCAATTAACCCTGAGAGGGCTGTGCTGCTAGGAAGCTTGGAACTACAGATCCCAGCAGCACACGCAACACTGACAGAGAAGAATTTGCCCAGCCTATGCGGTGCTTACTCAGATGCATGACTTGTTACAATTCCACTATAGTCATGAGAAGTCTCATCTGAGCCATACGCCTGTGTGATTATGACTAGGATTATACACCAACTTTTACTGTAACACGTTGCGCAGCCTTAAATTGCACTATGACCCCGCTACATCACAAACACATGTAAATGAAGACAGTGATTGTTTCTGTGACCCAACAATCTGAAGTAATCCCAACCTGATTCATTTCTTGCAATCGTTGGGTCACAGTTGTGGCAACTTGTGAGTGGCAATGTGACCACATTTGCTTACATTAGGATCTAATATAACAGAGCAATAGCGCAATTTTTGGCGTGGCAGCCAAAGTTGTAGCACTAGCCAGAACAGATTTTCATCCAGTTGAAGAAATCACTGAAGGTTTTTATTTAAGGGTTGCAAGCAGACATCTTTAATTTTGTGATTAAATGATATATAACTTATATAAAAAAAATTACATGACTTCTCATTATACACTGAGCAACTCTGGTCGTAACATGATTCCCGAAGGTGCAGAAAGTGTCTATATATGAAGAGGGGCTTTTAGGCACATTGCAAGCAGTTTATGAGCTGCAATAGATTTCTGATATAATTTACACCAATGTTTTGGTGTAAACTACATATAAACCTGTTGGGCTGGGATGGCCACACCCCTCCCTAACAAACCACACCCACCTCTTTTTATCAACAGTAGCATGAGCGTTAATTTTAAAAAGTCACATTTTTTTGAACAAGCAAGTGCCCACAATATTGTTTATTGCAGGGTAGAAAAGTAATGTAATGGCAGCAATGGGCAGCACACCCAATTACCACTGCAATAATGAGCATATTGGCCTAGACTTGTGTTAAAAATGTAGTTTAGCTTCACTTCTAAAAAGTAAGCAATATTCCAATGCTTCCTGTTCTGTGGATATGAGTTAGGTCCGCAATGAGCGTTAGCGCACCACACCCAGCACGGATGAAAGGCAATGTTCACACAGGACAAATAAATACCAGTAAGTCCCACTTATACCACAAAAAACACCACCAAACACAACCAAGGGGGGAGGTATGAATTCTAGGCCTAACAGCCAGAAGAGGTAAAAACCCTGCCTAAAGTGGAGTGATCACCCCAACAAGGGCGGCCCACATCCCGAACCTGGGCCACCTGCACTAACCCTAGGTGGAAACAGGGAATGTCTATAAACAAGTGGTAATAACAATTGGCAGCAGGGGCGATGGCAGACGCAACACCAATATATAAATAAATACACTAGCTACTTAACCAGGATGGCTGCACCAAGGGGAATATGGACTAAACCAACTTCGCACCAACATGAGTTGTATAATCAGCACCTTCTAAGAGCAGGGGCTGGAATATATGAACCACCACTCTAGTAGATTGGCTAGCCAGGAAAAACACAAAAACACCTAAGGAAGTCTCAACATACAACTCTCAATGACCCTTTAAAAATAACAGGAAAACTCTAAGGGATAAGACATATGACCCAAAAAGTGTCATAACATAACTCGGACTGACATTGTGCCGCTAGTCTGTTTCTGCTTTGTGGCCATTATGCCACGACCCTGTTTCTGCTGTCGGGACGTGGCAATATGAAGCAAAGCTACATCCTTAAGACAGATCCAAGCCAATATTCAAATTCGAGTCTTAAGCAATGTAAAGTCGAAAAGCTCCTATTTCTTATATATTATTTTTGCAATACAGGAGTAAATCAAAGTACTCAGATGAAACCAAGACAAACTCTAGAAGAATACATAATCTGTATACAAGTGTTGCCCTGGTGGGACCCAGTACTACATCTACTGAACCATCACAATCTAACTTTTGTCTTCGGTAACCTTGGGGGCATCTAGGAAGCCTACGTTACATGTCATGTTGCAGAAAATGTAAAACCTTTCATTATATTGTGGGCAAGTACATCTACCTTAGATGATTTTAATCAAAAACTGTATGTAATAATTGCCTCAAGTATCAGAAGTGTATAATAAGCGATTAAAACGGGAAAACAACATCATGTATAGATCTTTCATACTGCGGTATGTACCAGCCGAACTTCAAAGACCATATCCAATGGTCCAGGATGGCTCTATTGGATGTTATCTTCATGCGGTGAACTTGTGAAGCATATCTCAGTCTAATGAAGAGACCCTTTGGGCGATCATACAGTGCAAAGGTGAACAGTTCATAAGTAGAAATACACAAACATGTTAAATATAAAGCTACAACGAGCTGATAATTTGGATAGAGCTTTGCATCTTAGCAACCATCTCATCAAAGGGAAGCCATTTAGCAAGATGGGGTGATTTGCGAAGCCTGGAAGCTGCAGTTACTGTCGAAATTCCTCTTAATGCAGTAATTTCTGATAATTGCCAGAGCGCAAATTTAGAACAACAATTTGTTGAAAAGGCACAAAGTACATTTATCTGCCTAAAACAGGTGGCAAATGTGTGCAGAAATTAGCCACAAATTAGCAGGTATTAACCTTTTAGTCACTACAGTTCCAAATATGTTAATTTGCTTAACTGAGGTATATTTCCATTTTCATGGGTTGATGTTTTGAGTGAAATATAGGACCATCATTAGTAGTAATGATTATTTAATCAGTATGACAAGGATGAAAGAACAGAGCACACAACGTATTTCCAGTACTACCCCAATATGCACTCCCAATTTGTATCTGCAATGTTAAATCATAAAAGAATATACATCAATTTATCAGTTTAATTTCCAATAAAAGTGCCCATATGTGCTGCAATTTCAAGGAAAAAAGGGACCGTTGCAGAGTATATCGGCTCCATACCAAATAATAGTCTTCTCAAAGTCAAATGGAACAGTATTATTAGGTGTAGTACTAATACTACTAATGGTAGTCAATAGCTTCTATGTAACTGCGGATGGACATATTTGAAGGCTGCTATCAAGGGGTCTCTTCACTCTTGGACTAAGCCTTGAACATGTTCAAGTTGCCTACCAACCTGTTATTTTACTATCAGAAGTTTATCTCAAAACAGACTTTATTCCGAGTATCAGCTTAGAGGACATACTTAATACATGCAACTGCCAGAAAGTTCCATAGTTGACACAAGGAGCGTTCTCATCTAGAGAAGACCTTACAATTGCCATTATCTAGTACCAATTATAGTGCCAATATAATTCATAGAGCTGAGATTGCCATCATTGACAACAGTCTCTGTGGTCAGTGGTGCTCAAAAGCTAATTTGCCTATCTCAGACATGCAACTCCCAGAAAGTTCCAAAGTTGACGAGAGGATCCCGCTCATCTAAAGAAAAGCTTACAATTGCCACTATATAGTACCAATTATAGTACTAATATAGTTCATAGTGGTGAGATTGTCATCATTCACATTCACATTGGTCAGTGGCGCTCACAAGCTAATAATCTTAGACATACACACACCGGGGTCTATTTCATGGGAAGCTAATTAGGTTATTAGTATGATTTTGAAGTGTGGAAGGAAACTGGAGAACCTACAAGAAACCCACACCAACACAAGCAGTGGGGAGCATGGGGGATCACTGGTTAGTACTGTTGCATTGCAATACTAGGCTCTAGGTTTGAATTCAACCAAGGCCAAGATCGCCAAGGAGCTTGTGTATTCCTTCAATGTTTGTGTGGGCTTCCTTCCACACTCTAAGAAAAAACATTCTAACAGGTTAATTTGGAGTCTAGCTTGTGAGTCTCCATTGGGGTCAGTGAGTGATGACAATCTATGCACAGTATTAGGTTATATATTGGCCCTATATAAATATGTAAAATATTTAAAACTCCATCTAGATGTTTCGCTTGGTTGGATTTTAAACCAGGATCAAAATGTTGCATAGAGTCGTCCCGTAGGAGCAGATATATTGGTCAAAAGATAGAATGCATATGTTCCATTTTTTAAGGTGCAACATTTTTACGCGCCGTATATTCGCAGATATGAACGAATGCATTGGAAACCAATCCTCAGATGGTTGAGTATACCGGTCAAGCGTGAAAATGCGACCGATATACACTCGTGTGAATAACGCCTTAGTCTGTGCACATTTATTTCAGTTATGCTCTCAGTCTGAAGGTCGCTTCACACGAGCGTGTTTTTGTGCATGCATACGCGCGCACAAAAATACACTTCTATTAGAACCAATGCATTCTCTATGGTGTGTTCACATGTCCATGTTTTACAGGTGAGTGCCTGTAAAGATAGGACATGTGTGCACTGTAGGAAATGCACGCATTGTCTTCAATGGAGCTGCGGTTGCTGCCGGCGGTTCCATTGAAAACAATGGTCTGCCGGCAACCCTGAATTGTTTTTCAGGGAAAAGCTTTACATATAAGCTCTTCTCTGAAAACCAAGAATTTTAGTGTAAAAAAAAAAATCCTTACCTCTCCGCCGCTGCCATGTAGCCGTAGGGATGAAGAACACATCTGCCGCATGCGGCAGATGTTTCCTTCATCCCCTCGCGAGGAAAAAGAATTCTCTGCTGCACCTGCCATATCTGTGACAGATGTGGCAGAGGAATTCTTCATTCCTGTCACAGCTGCGGTAGCAGATCCAGCTTCCGGCACCCTGTAATTGTTTTTCAAGGAAGGGCTTTTAATATAAGCCCTTCCCTGAAAAACATGAAATAATGGTGATTAAAAAAAAACAAAAAAAAAAAAAACATACTCACCTTTCTTTAGCTGCAGGGGTTCAGCCGTGTCCAGCTGGCTCTTTTCATGCACTGCTCTGAGGAATATTCAGCAGGTGGGGATTTTAAATCCCCGCCTGCTGAATGGGCTGACTCTGATTGGCTGAGCACTGTGACTAATCAGAGGCAGCTCTCAGCTGTCATTAAATAGACATCTGTCACAGCTGTGATAGAGAATTCTTTATTCCCCAGGGGGATTTAGAATTTCTTTGCTGCATCTGTCACATCTGTTACAGGTGCAGCAGGGAATTCTTTTTTTTCCTCACGGGGATGAAGGAAACATCTGCTGCATGCAGCAGATGTGTTCTTCATTCCTGTGGTGACACAGCAGCGACGGACAGGTAAGTATTTTTTTTTTTTACACTAAAATTCAGTTTTTTTCAGGGAAGGGCTTTTATGTAAAGCCCTTCCCTGAAAAACAATTCAGGGGTCCTGGCAGAACATTGCCTTTAATAGAGCCATTGGCTGCAGCCGCGGCTCCATTGAAGACAATGCACGGACCTTCATACACACGTGTTGTTGCACGTACATAGGTGCGCACCTATGTACGCACCTATGTACACACAAAAACATGCTCGTGTGAAGCCACCCTGAGGCTGTTTCCTAGTCAAGTCAGTGGCTTATGTTCTGGTTCTGTGTCTCTTCTTAGATAAGTCCTGTCTGGCTTTTTAACTTTATCTGGGGTGTTGTTACATCTAGTTGCCTGTGCATTTATGGTATACTTATTTGTGTAACATCTATCTTCTGCCACTTTACCGGTTACCAACTAGGGAGAATTTGAGTCACCCCAGCATACTGACATGCGATTGCCCTCATCAGGTCAGGTGCTCTGCTTTTAGGCAGTGTCTCCTTGCATTAATAGGTTAGAGTTAGATTCCCTGTTTCCGAGTTTTTGGTTTCCTTATATGCAATGTTATGTTATTCGTATTTGTACCTTGAGTGTATATTTGTCCTTCGGGGATATAAGATTTAAAGGGGTTGTCCCGCGAAACAAAGTTGGGGTATACACTTCTGTATGGCCATATTAATGCACTTTGTAATGTACATTGTGCATTAATTATGAGCCATACAGAAGTTATTCACTTACCTGTTCCGTTGCTAGCGTCCCCGTCTCCATGGTGCCGTCTAATTTTCAGCGTCTAATCGCCCGATTAGACGCGCTTGCGCAGTCCGGTCTTCTCCGTGTTGAATGGGGCTGCTCGTGCTGGAGAGCTGCTCCTCGTAGCTCCGCCCCGTCACGTGTGCCGATTCCAGCCAATCAGGAGGCTGGAATCGGCAATGGACCGCACAGAAGACCTGCGATCCACCGAGGGTGAAGATCCCGGCGGCCATCTTCGCAAGGTAAGTAAGAAGTCACCGGAGCGCGGGGATTCGGGTAAGTACTATCCGGGGTTTTTTTTCAACACATGCATCGGGTTTGTCTCGCGCCGAACGGGGGGGCTATTGAAAAAAAACATTTCGGCGCGGGACAACCCCTTTAAGTTCAATTTGGAAGTATCTATTGCACTCAGTTCGGATATAACATGTATTTATTTTTTTAATTAATCTGAGATTTCGGAGCTCTTCACTTATATTGCCCACTAGGTGTTTTTTTATAAATTAAAATCCAGCTCAGAACAACCCAACCTCAGTATATAAAACAACTATGGTGGACCTCATTTACGTTTTTTTTCTTTTTTTGTGTCCAGTCATTATGTTACAGCACGTACAGAAAATGAAGCATTAATAAAATTATACTGCATCGATATGCTCAATTTAGAATTATTTTCTGCATAATAGTAGGATATAAAACCCCAGAGGTCAAAATGTGCAATACTATGGTTAATCCAATATGGTTTAAGAGGAATTTAAATACAAATTGCTCGTGATATATAAAAAGCTTGATATTTTTAATTCTACAAATGTATTTTATATGAGGAATGCTCTTATTAGAACAATGTTCAGCAACCTGTGGCTCTTGAGCTCTTCAAAACCACTATTCCCATCATTCCTGACTGTTACGGCCTGCTAGGGGGTTGTGGTTGATAGTCACAGATTAAAAAGTATTGTTTTAGAACCATAAGTCCACAGAATAAGGGACATTGGCCTTAAAGTGGCTATAGTTGTCATGGCACTGCTAGTGGTAACAGGGATTGGGTGCAGGTCCGGTGTGATGTCACAGCATCAGGCTGCATTCCCACAAACGTATATCGGCTCGGTTTTCACGCCGAGCCGATATACGTCGTCCTCATCTGCAGAGGGGGGGGAGGATGGAAGAGCCAGGAGCAGGAACTGAGCTACCGCCCCCTCTCTGCCTCCTCTCCGCCCCTCTGCACTATTTGCAATGGGGAGAGGCGGAACAGGGGCAGGGTTAATTCTCAGAACTTAGCCCCGCCTCGCCTCCTTTCATTGCAAATAGTGCAGAGGGGTGGAGAGGAGGCAGAGAGGGGGCGGGAGCTCAGTTCCTGCTCCTGGCTCTTCCGTCCTCCCCGCCCCTGCAGATGAGGACGACGTATATCGGCTCGGCGTGAAAACCGAGCCGATATACGTTCGTCTGAATGCAACCTCAGTGCCGGACTATGGCATTTGCTTGCTGGGGGGCATGCAAAGTTATATTCAGTGCTAGATGCCAAGGCAGAAACACCCCCCCTGTGCTGTAGAGCTAATAGGCTGGCTGATCTGTCTACCGTCTCAGCCAGTTTATCAGTGGCCTATTTTAGGCATTTATTCCGGCTCCTCCTTACAGAAATGCCAGTAATACACTTGCATACCGGTCTTGCTCAGTGGTTTGATGTGTTTAGTCCTTGCGTTTCTGTGTGCTTATTTCCTTTTTTTAGACTTCGGACTTCAGACTACAACTGTTTACTTCTCTCTCTGGTTCTGACTTTAATTACTCTGGAACTCTGTCAACAGCTTCTTTGTTTGTCTATTCTATCCCACTTTTTCCACATTTAGTCCCTCTACCATATTATACCTGACATTTCAGGTTCCTGACGTGGGGTCACCCTCTTCGGAGCGGGTGATCAGTTTTTTTGGCAGGTCCAACCAGGAAAAGACCATAAGCCTCACCTACATTTCTACCACTATCTGTTGTCTTGTCTTGGACATGTAGCCACCCAGGATTCTCCTGTGTTTTTTTATGACCCTTAGCCTGTCCTTGTCCCCTGTTTCCAAATTTGTTGCTCAGTTTCTCTGAAAGGTCTGGACGGATGAAGGTGACCATATTCTGCAGGTAACTCAGCACTACATCTACTTACAATGCTACAATATCAAAGAGAAAAAGCAATTGCCTTAGTACTGTGTTAAAGTTCATTATTGTATTAGATTCTTATCTAGTTCACCAACCGCTGCGTAGAGCAGAATGCTGGGATTTAAAGCCTAGCAGTATTGGGAATGCTACAGGTTGAATAAATATATACTGTAGAGTAGAGAAAGGACTCAAACCATACAAGAATAAACTGCTACATGTAAAGTAGCTTATCCTGTAGCCAAACAGGGAGTCCCATTGTGGGAAAGAGAAGGCTATTGAACAGACTATATTGTGTTAATGTGTTTTGTCTTTGGGGTCCAATAAACATGTGATAAAGGAAACTCGCTCATTTAACCACAATGTCTTCTAAGGGATCCATAATTTCAGTTGATGTTTACGCGGCAGTGAAAGTATACTGCTCACAGTGGGGGATGAGGAAGACTCTCAGTTAATTAAAGCTTCATGAGTTAAATGAGGTCTGGGTAATGAGGAGCCTAATTCATTGTGTGTGCATTACTTTGCTAGGGAAGACTAATTAGAACCCGCTTTTCTGGTACACATGTGTAGCAACCACATTTCCTGGCTCAATTCAGTGGGAAGTTAGTCAGATCTCGCTGTGCAAAAAAAAAGCTATTAGACTATTTGTATTGACTAGAAAGCTGCCGACAGAACCAATCACCAAGCTAATGGGATTCATACTGACCCAAAATAACTACTGCTTTGGTCAATACTTCTCTCTGAAACAGATGGGGGTGGCAATGGGATCACAATGCACACTGCAATATGCAATTCTGTTTATAGCAAACCTAGGTAGCAATTACCTATCAAGATACACTATAAAACCCATGATTAGAGATGAACGAGCACACTCGTCCAAGCTTGATGCTCGTTCGAGTATTAGGGTGCTCGAGATGCTCGTTACTCGAGATGAGGACCACACGGTACTCGTCTCGATTAAACAAACACTGACCATTGAATTCAATGGAGCCGGCAATACAGCCAACTCTATTGAAAGCAATGGGCTGCCGGCGAGCGCGGGATGACTTTTCGGGAAGGGCTTAAAAATATAAGCCCTTACCTGAAAATCATCCTAAAATGTGCAAAAAAAAATAAAAAATGTATACTCACCTTTCCGCTGCAGCCGGAGATCAGCCGCGTCTGGCCGGCAGTTCTCCTGAACTGCTTTCTGTAGTATTCAGCAGGTGGGGATTTAAAATCCCCGCCTGCTGAATGAGCTGCCTCTGATTGGTCACAGCCTCACCAATCAGAGGCAGCTCTCACTCACACCCATTCATGAATTCATGAATGGGTGAGTGCTGCCTCTGATTGACTCAGCGCAGGGACCAATCAGTGGCAGCTCTCAGGGTTTCAGGAAGAATTGTAAAATGAAAAAAAGGTTTGGTACAGTGTTAACCAGTAGAGCAATGTGTGATTGTTCTCAGTGCGAGAAACCAAGTAATCTTGTAGATATGATACCTTTTAATCAAAAACACGTGATGTTACACCAAGCTTTCGGATCCTCTATTGATCCTTCCTCAGGCTAAAATGGAACAAGAAGAATTGTAGCACTTTTATTCTCTTGATCAGTGGGATTCCTAGTGGTTGGACCCTTAAAGGGGTTTTCCTAGTGAAAACTATTGATGACCTATCCACAGGATAGGTCATTAATAGATAATTACCGAGGACCCACTACTTGGGATCCGCGGCCCACTGTAAGTTCAGCAGGACAGGGAATGAGAATGGAAGTGCCCTAGGTGGCTTCACTGCCATTAAAATCAATGGGAGCTGAAGTTGACTATCACATTTCCGGCACTTCTACCTCCAGCACTGGAGACATATGTGGAAGTGTAATAGCCACTTCAGCTGCCATTGATTTTAATGAGAGTGAAGCCAGTTAAGAGACTTCCACTCCTGTCTTCAATGACACACATCCAACCCACTGCACGGTCAGCAGGCTGAGCGAACAGCTCATTGCAGAAGATCCTGAGTAGCGGAACTGCGATGATTAACTATTGATGACCTACCAATAATATTTTTTTGTCCTTAAAACCCCTTGAACAACCACATATTCATGGTCTATCTTAGGGCCTTGTAAAAACAACTATTGACAATTAAAGAAAACATCTCAATACTATATTGACTAAACGTATATGTACATATAAGAATAAAATACAAAAACAAAGTCAAGTAAAGCAGCTACCTGTCTATGATTCCAATGCAGTCTTTGATCCGTGGTCCTCTACATCTGTAATGGAAGAAAAGGAAAAAAAAAATTAATAATACAAAGATAAAAAAAATACTTGGAAGTAAGAATATTAACAATGGGAAAAAATAAAACAAGAAATAATACCTAACATTATGAAATCCAGCAACCAATAACTGCAAGGCTCAACTCACAAGTCACATATTTTTATGCTGTGTCTGCAAGTTTTCTGAATGAAGCAAAACAATATTCTCCATTTGCCCCCAGATTACAGTAATAAATAATACACTAGTTGTAATATTGCTGGTCTTACTATAATTTCCCCTGGTATATGATGCACCTCTTCATATGTTAGCTGCATCCCGACACCTCTGTGCACCTTCTCGGAAATGTCAAACCTAGCAGAGGCGTAACTTAAAGCTCCTGGGCCCCAATGCAAAATGTGTAGCAGGGCCCCTAATTATAATGTTTTATTAATAGTACTGGGCTACCTATATGGAGAAGAGAGGCCTTATGGGCCCCCTAAGGCTCTTGGGCCCGGGTGCAACCGCATCCTCTACACCCACTATAGTTACGCCCCTGAAACCTAGTGTACATTTTCTGACATAATTACACCAGTTTCTGGATAAATTATACATAAATCTGTCAGTCCAAGATGTCCACGTCCCCTCCTGACAGGCCACACCCTCTTTATAAGAAAGTGGCAGAAACCAGAGAAGTCACACAATTTGTCAAAGTGAGCCTTGTGACAAAACTTTTTAATGCCATAATTCTGGCATTAAAACTGTAATAAATGCCCCCTTAAGTTGTTTAAATCCGAGCCATATGTTTGAAGATAATAAAACAAAGGGTACAATCAGAGGCCGTACTATCACTGCCTATTCTTGGGGCAACAGTACTTACATCCTGGGTGCCCTGATTTCATAAGTCTAAAATGATGGTGCTGCGGCCTCTAATTGGAAGGCAGCAGTCACAGGACTTCTGCTGTCAACAGACGCCGGGAGAGTCACTGGGGCGTAACTATAGAGGGTGCGGTTGCACCCGGGCCCATGAGCCTTAGGGGGCCCATAAGGCCTCTCTTCTCCATATAGGGAGCCTGGTACTATGAATAAAGCATTATAGTTGGGGGCCCTGTTACAGGATTTGCATTGGGGCTCAGAAGCTTCAAGTTATGCCTCTGTGCAGCATTGTTTAGGTATGGGTACGGGTACAGATACAGATAGAGGGGGGGCCCCAGCTCACCTTTTGCATCAGGGCCCCTGAGCCTTTAGTTACACCCCTGGGCTGCAGCACTGGATTGCCAAGGCTAAGGATAGTTAAGTACCCTTTGTTATATTAGTTTAACTCATTGAGCTCTACTTTTAAAAACTGGATTTGTAACAGCCCTTTAAGCAGCCCTGTTGAAAGCATTAGATGGTGCCAATGGTGCAAGACTTACGAGTGGGTTATCCATTACATAATTTGCAAGACCTTAGCTCAGTTTATGTCTATGTCTTTGAGATACTTCTACGTAAGCTTTGGATCTCTCAATATATAAATTCAGAGAAAATAAAATCCTAAAAAGAAAAACTACAAGAAAAAGAAACAACCCAAAAGCCAGCTGCAAACGAGCGCCGTATATAACACTATTATTTTCAGCCTTTCAAACCAAGCTTGTCATGCACAAGATCTTTTCATAACATGAGTCAGACTCCCATTCATGGAAAGAGTTAACTTTAAGGTCCTTTGTCTCAGCTGTCACCCGTGACAGAAATAATTACAATGATTGGTTTTCAAACAGCAGTAAACAAAGAGAGCAGAAGCATAAAGGTGGCGCCCTCCTCTACAAATTGGCATTAGCAGTAGCAAGTAAGCTTCACCTGTGCCCGCAGGAGACCTCCCAATGCCAAGGTCTTGTTTTTCTGCCCCTCTCTGGGTTTTTGGCTTACACAACACTGAGCCCGTGATTACTACCCACAAAAAAGCAGCACAGATCACAGCTTATCTCCATTCAAATGGCAGTTAAATGGCCAACGCACAATTATTTTCTGTTCCGTTTCTGTATAAACCCCTAGAGCTTAAAATTAGAATTGGCAACTTCAGGACAGGCTGATGTTAGACCAGCGCGCTCAACAGAAATGAAAAGGCTTTAAAGAAAGGATTGGAATTTCAAAAAGGCAAACAACCCAATGGTCTTATGGGTACAGATCTTGAATACACAAACACCTGGATTTTACTTCCCAGCTCATTATAAACATTGACATTAACTAAGCATTTCCATAAAATTATATTTCTGTCCATCTTGTCCCATCACACTAGAGGAAGAACATTTAAAAGGCTTAAGGAAAGCTTAGGGCTGCACCGCTTTGGGTCTTCCCTAATATGTCTTCATATTTCAATTCACTTGCTTCTTGATGAGTTGTGTTGATGCGGGTATTCAAAGAATGATTCTTATTTATCGTCAATTTCCTCCCTTTAAAGTAAGCTTCTACCACATATAAGGAAGGATAACAACTTCAAGGAAAGTGAGTTTCATGTGTTCACAGCGCTACTGAGTCAAGGAAAAAAATTACACATAAATATTAGTTACACTTGGAAGGTTACCCTAAAATACTGCTTCTACTTGAAAGCATTTGACTTCATAGGCCAACACATTTCATGGAAATTCACTCTGCCGTAGGTTCGCCGTAAGTCTATTCTTATTTGTTATTTGTCAATCTCCTATACTAAAAATGATCATTATTCTAGCGGCGTTCCTCTTTATATACTAATTATATATACAGTATATGCCACCAGTGTGACTCTCAGAAGCATTTGTGAGCACTCATTTGTTCAACACTCAGTTCTCATGGGCAGGAACTAAATCTTCAGCGTTCCTTGGCAAACATCTGTGTTCTGTAGTTAAAAAGACTGACTTCCAAAAACACAAATAAGCATGGCATAAATATAAAGGAATAGAACACAAAAAGCCTCACGCTTAACTTAAAACGTGTTTTAAGATTTCGTGTTATGCGTAGTCCAATCAAATCCCTTATTTTAATTTTCCGTGATGCTCGGAAAATGTAATGACTGTTTAACCATATCTTAATGAAACTTTGCGGGAAAAATGGCAATGACTAGTACACGATTCCTATCCTAGGTGGTCTTTTAGGCTTTGAATCATACATCACCTGTCAGTAGGAATAACATAGTGTTTTTTGATTACAGCACCCAGAGAGAGTACCAAAATTAAGGTTATTTACTTTAGAAAAAAAAACAACTGAGGTGCAAGCTAATAGCTATATATATGAAGGTGAAAACCCTCACTGATTGATTGACTGATGGACTGACTGGCTCCCTGACTGACGCTTCACTAATTCTCTAACTTCCTGGTGTCGTACAAATGTGAAATTTGGCACGAGCATTCTTTAGGTCCTAAATAGGAAAAGTAAAGGGGTCGCAATTTGATTATTCAATTCTAAGTGCAACAGTAAGTGACCTCCCATGTTATGTACCTAATCTAATTCTCTAACTTCCCAATGTCATACAAACTTGATTATTGAATTCTAAGTGCAAAAGCGAGTGACCCCCATATGTAATGTAACTAATAACACACATCTGTACCGCACAAACTTGAAATTTCGTACAACCATTCTTTAGTTCATAAATAGGAAAAGTGAAGGGGTCATAACCTCAATATTCAAATCTTGGCATGAAAAACTGTGCAAAATCCACGATACATGGTTTTCTCAAAAACCATAAAGCCCAGGGAAGTGTTTTGTATATACTGAAGAGAATCTACCTCACCTCTTTGTGTATATATTGAATAGAATCTAATGCTCCTCTATATGTATATGCTGAAAAGAATCTAAATGACCTCTGTGTGTATATACTGAGGAGAATCTACCACACCTCTATGTGTATATACTGAGGAGAATCTACCTCACCTCTGTGTGTATATACTGAGGAGAATCTACCTCACCTCTGTGTGTATATACTGAGGAGAATCTACCTCACCTCTGTGTATATATACTGAGGAGAATCTACCTCACCTCTATGTGTATATACTGAGAAGAATGTACCTCACCTCTATGTGTGTATACTGAGGAGAATCTACCTCACCTCTGTGTGTATATACTGAGGAGAATCTACCTCACCTCTGTGTGTATATACTGAGGAGAATCTAATTTACCTCTGTGTTCATATTCTGAAAGGCTGTAAAGTACATAAGGAAGCGGCCATGAACTGCAGGCACGGAGAATGCCTTTAAGGCTAAGAAGTGGCTGCAATCTGCAGTATGGGGGTAAACTTGAATAGAAAGGAGTGTTACCTTTAAGGGTAAAAAGTGAGGAGAGTCGGAGGGGCGGCACATTTTGCAGAGGGACATCAATACACGCAGTCTGAGGAGAATCTAATGCTCCTCTATGTGTATACATAATTTATTCCTCTGAAAACCATGATTTCATAAACTTTTCTATGTGAACAACAGGTAAAAACCTGTAGCAAATTAACACGGGTGCCGCTGGATACACCAGCTAATATATACAGTATATACACTATATGGACAAAAGTATTTGGACACTGCATGTTTTTCAAAAAAAAGTGCTTTATTCTTCTATTTAGTAACATTTTGGCCCTCCTTTGCTTGTATTACAGTGACAACACAGTGAGGCGTACTTTTCACAAGTTCTCTGTAAGTCTGGGCAGGAATAGCTGCCATTCCTCGTGTCAGGCTATGATACGAGATTGTTCTGAGGATGGGCGCAGGTGGCGATGTCGTACCCGTGTCTCCAGCTTGTCCCACAAGTGCTCGATCAGATGAAGGAATAGTTATTACAAAATGAGCAGCTTTTTATTTTAGCCATGCTCTTCCCAGCATACTGTTCGGCAAACTCAGCGTTTGCATATTTGCTGATTTTCTGTAGAGTCCAAATACTTTTGCGCATATAGTGTATATATGAACAGTCAATATGGAGATCTTCCCCATGATCTACTTACAGTTACAATCAAAATTGCTCAACCCCCATTGCAAATTAGGTTTATTTGCTAAATGTACGACTTTCAGCTGTTTAAGAAAAAAGAAAAAAGAAAACAAAAAAACTATCAAGAACAATTTGAATGGCTCAACACGGCTAATATAACAAGTAATTTGTCCAAATTCAACATAAAATGCCACTTTTAATAGCTACTACAGAATTATTCATCCCCCTCTCCTTCTCATAATAGGTGTATGCAGAGGCGTAGCTTCAAGCTTCTGGGCCCCAATGCAAAACCTGTAATGGGGCCCCCAACTGTAATGCTTTATTCATCGTACTGGGCTCCCTATATGGAGAAAAGTGGCTTCTGGGCCCCCTAAGGCTCCTGGGCCCGGGTGCAACCACATCCCCTGTAGTTACGCCAGTGGGTGTATGTATTACTTTTTGCTGTTATTACCTTCTGCAATCGTGAAGCATAGCTAGACATCAGCTGCTGACAATGTTCCTGTGGAATTTTTGTCCTTGTGGGCAATGGCCTCCTGTTTACTAATACTGTTGCGTTTGTGCGCTACAACTGTCGTCTTCAAGTCCCACAAAAGATTTTCAAGTCAGTCCACTACAGAATCTTCCAAGACTTCTAAAGCCAAGCCTTTGTGAGCTTTGAGGTACACTAGGGATCATTGTCATGCTGGAAGGTTCAATGAAGTCCAAACGTCAGGTTCTTCACAGAAGACATGACTTTTTGTCTTAGGATTTCCTGCTAGTTGATTGAATCCATCTTGCTCTTCACACGCTGCAGGTTTCCAGTTCTAGAGGAGGCAAAGCAGTTCCAAAGCATCACTGTATGCAGAATGCCTCTTTCAGCGTATGCTTCAATCCTTCTCCTCCAGGCATACCGCTGACCCGTAAGCATGAACAGTTCCAGTTTTGTTTAGTCATTGAACAGAATCCCTAAACTTCTGCTTATTTAGATGGTTTTGACAATATTGGAGCCAACATTTCATGTGCTTTTGGGTCAGTCAAGATGTAAGTCTTGGAGTTCAGGCATAAAGACTATAGATGAGCAAGCATCCAAATGCTTGGGTCCGCGTTATTCGAGTCGAGCTTTTCGTAAAATTCGAGAGCTCTACTTGAGTAACGAACCCCATTGACTACAATGGGAGACTCGAGCATTTTTGTATGTGGGACGCCGGGTGCTGAGCTTTTTTTTTTTTTTTTTTTCTAGGTTCGTTTCTCTCTCTCTCTCGCCTGCCAGACAATAAATTTGCCAATGACGTGCACTGTGTCGCAGCCGGGAGGGGCCAAAACAGGCACGTCACAGCGTGGAGGAGCCAAAAACTGGGGCAGGGTCGAACACGGCTTGATGCTCGTTTGAGTATCGAGCACCATCGAGTACGCTAATACTCAAACGAGCATCAAGCTCGACAGAGTACGTTCGCTCAACTCTAATGAAGACCTTCAATGTTTAGTATGTACCTTACTATGCAAGCGGCAACCTCAGTGCCTGCTGCTACCGAATATTGCTGAAGGTCTTTTGCAGTCATTTGAGGGTGGAATCTGGTGGCCACCAGTGACCGGTTCCTCTTCCTGCCACGTCCAGGTAGTGTAGTCAGTGTTCCCCTTACTTTGAACATGCAAACTATGAATCTTACAACTGTATTTCTAGGAACATTTGACGCCTTTGTTATCTTTTAATAATTTTAATTGTTTGTGCAAGGCAATAATCTCTTCTCTTAACTTTTTGGACCACTTGACTTAACTATATTGGATAGAGACTGTGCTGACAGCATAGAAAGGCAGTCAAGCCATTCTATTCCCCATCTCTGCCTGCATTATTAATCAGATTTTTCTAATGTTAAATTTAGATAGGAAAACCTCATTCATGTGTAGAGTCTCTTTTCTTGGTTTTAAATTGCTGTGAAATCCCCAGAGTAGTATAGCATATTTATAATTAATTACATAATAATTAGATATTTGAAAGGACCAACGGCCACAAAGATATCGTTGCACACAAAATGTTAAGCCATTATCATTCTTGCATGACATTTTTAGGAAATATCTACTTATTTAGAGATTTCTGCCTATGAATCAGGTGTTCACCTGCTGTGGTAAGTTACTGCTGCTTTTAGGCAGAATGAATGCAGTAGCTTAATACCAAGTAAATACTGCTTGTGTACAGAAGGCTTAACAATCGGCTTCTTTATACCAGGTTGGTGACTATTGATTTGCATAGACTTGTAAATTCCCATTTATATGTAACATGTCTCACTTTCTTTTACAATTGCTGCCATTAATTTACATCTGCCTTCTTGCAGACAAATTGTTGTCTGCAAGAATCAGCTACTATAACTAGAAAAGATGTAAAAAAGAAATTGGTAAGAGATGGAGAGGATCCGAAAAATCCCGGACCTACATGGTCAATTTCCAGGGACGTCTGAGCCTCCTTTCATTACTCCACTCCATTATTAATTTACTGCTGTACACAATATCATCAATCATGAAGTGTAATATCTTCACATTCTATAAATCTAATATAATATTTCTACTGTCTATAGTCTAATAGCTGATATTCTCTTCCAATGTTGCTCTTTTCCCATAACAGACAGTGATACTGTCCCATTATTGGCCCATTATTGCCATTATTGACAATTAGGGTATTCACACGATTGTTCTTTCAATTGGTTTGATGTGTGAATGAAATCCCTGCATGTAATATTACTGCCCTTTTTCACAGTTGAGAATAGCACATGCAATGGGAGGACAGTGAATATTGGATAGCACACAGACAAGTTTCCACATGCTGTCCAGTTCCAGTTATACCCAAGTTTTTAAGGTGTAACTTGCATATGGCCGCCTGAGTACAGACCTAGGGCTCCTTCACACTGATATATTTGCTCACGTATTTACACATGCAATATGCAGGGAATGGAACCCATTGGAAGGGCGTGGTTAGCGGCGCATGACAGAGAATGCGTAGGGTCTCCTCTCCTGGTCACACGCCTGTAAAATGGCAAAAAACAGCTGTGGACAGCAACTAATTGGAGCTTGTTGTTTACCTCCTGCACTCCTAACAGTGCCAGATCATAAACCCCGATGGTCCACAGCAGAAATAACAAGAGCCCTTTAAAGCTTACAGGCTATTTTCCTGATAGTGAGGGGCCGCAAAATAGCGCTGACCAGTAGCAGTAGCATGTAGCTATGGTGTCCCAACAATGACCAAGACACAAGGCCCACACTGAGGAGCTGGTGGGGTGGAGTTGGCACTTGTCAGGGTGACTCTACCAGTAGAAAAAAACTGTACTGAGCATGACTGATGGTGAGCCATCACGGTCATCTACAATACAGGAAAATAAGGTATGGAGGGTCACCGGCTGGCCTAAGAGGTATGCCCAAAATAATTAAAAATGAATAACTTAAAGATTTCCTCACTACTTTACCGTCCTGCTTCCTGATGTTAGCCAACATGATCTAACAATAGACCAAGCTCATAGGCTCCCAAGCCTAGGTCGCATTCTAGTTCTATACCAAGCGATGTGATTACTTGCATACTTTGTTTCATATAAAAGACAAAATAATGGAAGCTGCCAGGCTCTCTCCCATAATTCCAGATGGATTAAAAAATATTTGCTGATCTGCCTGCCACTACACTCCTGCGCAGGAGAGCATTTACACACAATACCAAAATACTAAGGGAAAACAGCATCATACATAAGTAGAGTTTTCTGATGAAGCTGATCATCACAAGAAACGGAAACAAAATTGTGGCACAGTCACCAGAGGATGCTCTAAAGCTCTGCTCAGGATGGAATCCCATCCCACAAGATCCCATTGAACCAAGTGGAAAAAGAAACTCTCCATCCATCCATGTGGAGTGATCCAGAAGTGCCTATGGCACATGTCAACCCAAATAACACTTACACTACTCTTTGCCATATGTAGGCCAACGTCACTCATCTAGAATATGCATGGCCTGTTTCTACTTCTCCTTTGCCAGGTATTCTACCTTCTAATATTACCGTGTTTAGCACAAAATTTTCTGGTAATCTGAAATTCCAGTTCCCCACCAGGACTATGGTAATGATTGTAGTATTGACTTCTGTGATTATTTGTGTTATTGTGTTACTGTTATTATTCCATGTTATAGGGCTTACTGCTTACTTTAATACCACTGTATTATTTTTTAGTGTATACTGGTCCGAGATACTTTGGTGTACGTGTTGAAACCGGATGTGCTTTGGGTGGAGGGAAGCTGGGGAATTCCCTGAGGTGATCTTAAACCTCTGGTGGTGGGGAGGGGGGGGGGGGATCCTCCAGGTTCTCTCCCAGCCTAATCAGACCTTGATAAAATATAATAATGGTATTAAATATAACCTCCATCAATGCCAAAGGTTTAAATTCACCTGTTAAAAGAGTAATGCTATGGTGAGAGGCCCAAGCGATAAATGCTGACGTTCTATGTTCTATGTGTAAAACATTTAAATAAGGAAGATATATTTTAATTAAACCACAAGCGATTTTACTCAAATTTTTTCATCCTCAGCAATGCATAAAAAAGAAGGAGTGATTGTAGATGTTAACTATATGGTAGCATTCTCTCTTGGGAGGGCAGTTATTGATAAGGGCAGACGATATGTCGCTCTGGTCTGCTCTATCAGCATTGTTTCCTATACTATAACTTCAGTGTACTTAATTCTAGACATGAATTAAGACCCTCTCAATTAGAAAGAAACACAAAGTAGGTTCCTTAACGCTAATAGATGATTTTAAAAAACTCTCTAGCCCTCTATGGATGCATCTACTTCTAACCCCACCAATTGATCAATCTCTATTGTTTCTCTTCAATAATAATAACTTATTTGACATAATGCATAAACCCAACTCGGTATGACAATACCCTTTTCTAGCACCCTAACAAAGTATACAGCAGAATTGCCTTTATGTTGGTGGAGAAAAATCTTCTCAGCAATATCTCTTCCACAGCCATAGGCACCCTATCATAGTCAGATTATGCCCCTACAATAATGTCAGTACATTAATAGTTTAACCAATCAGTTTGGCGCCTCAACAACTATATACTGCAACACCCAAAATATGCCCTCCACTGATTACAAGCACTAGTAGATTTCTTCAACCATAATGATAATGGCGAGGTATCTGATCCTACTTTATGGCCTTTATAAGGAGCCACTTTTTAACACAAGCATCTTATGACAACACACATAGTAATACTCGACGACTAGCATTGTGAACACAACTATGCACACTACATAGACAGAATAAAATATCATATTCTATAGAAAGAGCCAAAGAGATATCTGCGGTACACCAACAACTTCAGGAACTTCAAACATGTGACCACGATTTAGTTCTAAGAAAATTGAGAACGACCTACTACTGGCATGGCGATAGACCAGGAGCTTTAATAGTGAGACAAGCTAGAGCGCACTCATCTAAACTCTGCATTCCCTACATTTTAATCCTGAGGGCATTGTGGACACATTAGCAACATATTGTAAATCATTATATAATTTACTGAGGATACCTTTACTACACAACCCACACACAATGATATAACTACATTCTTGAAGACCATAGAGTTGCCCACACAATCAAAGTATGAGGTGAATATTCTATGTCAACCATTCAATGCAGTCGAGGTCGTGGGTCTATTAAGTCCCTTAAATCAATGAGTATTACAAAACCCACAGATACACCTTAGCCCCTTGCTTATCTAAAGTATTTAATGAAATGGTGGTCAAGGGCTGCACTCCACCAGAGATACTGAATGCTATCATTATCACTCTGCCTAAACCTGGGAAAATCCAGACAGCCCACCCAATTTCAGGCCTATGTGTCTTTTGAATACAGACATAAAAATATATGCAAAAGTGTTAGCTAATAGAATCTCAGAGGTTATGCCAAACCTAATTAAAAAGGATCAGGTAAGATTTATCAAAGGATGTCCGACAGTGGATAGTGCTCGCCGTTTTATAGATATTATCTCTATGATGTCTAATCAGGGGATGCCTTCCTTGTTCCTTGCTTTGGATATGGAGAAGGCATTTGACCACGTACATTGGGGTTACCTTACAGAGTTTCTTTTGGAATGTCATCTGGCAGCTTTTTGCTGTCACCTATAATGGTCCCATACTCCTCCTCCTCAGCCCAGGTGTTTAACTCTGGCTCAATTTTCACCCCACTCTCCACCTCCAATGGAATACGTCAGGGGTGTCCATTCTCTCCGATACGCTTTGCTCAGATGATTCGCTCATTCCCTAATGTGGTGGCCCAGAACATATATTCTTGGCCCCTCCATAAATTTCATGCATGTAATGTCTTGTGTAGATGCACTGTGCAGATTTTGTCTAGTCATTTGTCATGTGTGTTACACCGCTGCAGTGAGTAAAGAGTTAATGTCTGACTGAAGCTGGGATATGCCTGTGAATGTAACCATTTCATCTCATATGGTATGCTAGAGGATATAAGTATGAGTGATTTGGGTGTGGTAGAAAAAGTTGGAGATTCAGGAAAGGAGGACAAACAGTGCCTTCAACCCTCATGTGGTGAAGAGAATGGAAGAAGAGGCGCAATTCCCTGAGAGGTTCTATGCCAAGAAACATTTAAGAGTAAAGTGAAAGAGAGAGAATAACCTAAGACCCGGATTATCGTGCAGAGGTACTGTGTCCAGGGAATATCTGTGAAGAGTCAACCCCTTCTCTTTTACCAGGAGCTGTCCCGGACAGATAACTAGGACTGTTGGGCCGGTGTCATCCTGAGTATACCCCTTCCAGGAGTGGTTCTGTACAAATCCTCAGGATTGTAGGACCAGCATCACCCTGAGTTCCTCCCAGATCTTCTTCCTCTGTTTGGCCTGCACTGCTGTATGAGTGTACCTTTGTAAAGTGTTCCAGTTATTACAGTAAAGTTCTCCCAGGCCCTGACCGCTCCCAGGGACTGAGGTACTAAAAAGTTAACAGTGTGTGTACTCTACTTATTACTGCCAACGTCATATTCCGGTGGGAAAGGAATGGTGGCGTCACCCTTGACAACCTGCAGATCCTGTTAAATGTTTAATTGCCATCCCTATCCTAGGAGTGTCTAGAAGATGCCCTGTGGTACTTGGGCCGAGGTCACATGCAGCCCTCCGGGAAGGAGACTGGTGAGTGCCGTCATGACCCTTGACAGCTTTAACCTCCCAGCTCCTATGCGTGGGCCTTGTGTCCTGAGTGAACCCTCCGGGTCACCACACCACTATCTCCGGCATCAAAGTAGACACTACTGAACACTGCTTTGGTCAATTTGCAGATGATGTGATTCTGTGCCTGACAGCTCCAGGGTACTCAGTTTTCTCTGAGTACATTCTCAAATATTACTGAGAGATTAGGCTTGGTGAGCTACTACAACGTTCATGCTTACAAACCTTTAATTCTCAATATCAGAATCCCTGAAACCACCCAAAAAAGACTATAAAACCTCTTTCTGTATAAATGGTCAGAAGGGCAAATTCCATATCTGGGTATTACACCAATGTCTTCTATAAAACAGTTAGGCCCTGTTAACTTTAAAGCCTATCATTGCTAGAAAAAGATATCAAGTCCTATTCTAACCTACAAAATATCCTGGTTGGGTCATATCTCTATTACAAAGATGTTATTACTCTCCAAAGCCCTGTACCTATTCCACAACCTTCCTTAGCCATACCAAACCATATACTGAGCAAAATACAAAACCTATTAATGTGTTGTATTTGGTACAACCACAGGGCTAGAGTTCCAGCAAAGATCCCGTACCTTCACCCTTGTCAAAGAAGATTGAGATGTCCATGCATAGAAAATATTACTATGCTGTCCTACTAGATCAAATGAGGAGTTGGTGGTTAGATGATTCACCCAAGCACTGGGTCAATATTGTATCACCTCTTACAAAATTTGAGACTTATTGGTATAATTTAAAAAAGCACTCCAAAGGGATTCCTGTAGCATATGCAGCACTAACCTTAGGCCCTTTACCACTTACACCTCTTTTCAAAACCAGATGGTAAGAAGAAATCCAGGAGTCTTTCAATGAGGACCAATGATTATAAGCCTTCCAGCTAGGATTTAAATCATGCCATTGTACAAACCACTTGGAAACTAATAGAAAACTATTATATAGAAGGTAATTAATCCTGTATTGTCTAGCAAAGATATCCCTGCAAAATTCTAACATTTGCTGGGAAATGCAAAAAGCAGGAAGGCTCTTTGCTTCACATCTGGTGGTCATGCCCACCTCTCAAGGTTCTGTGGGAACAGATTCATTATGCAATTAGTTCCGACTTGTAAATAGACCTACGCTAGGGCCCAAGTATTGGCCTGCAGTGCTTTCCATTGGCTTTGAGGGGTGTACTCCACATGACCGTTTTATGATCTCCCATATATTAACAGTAACTAGATCAGCTATTGCCAGGAAATGGAGATCCCCAGATGCTCCCTCTCTGGCCAAAATTCTCTAAACAACCCAACATAACTGTTTTATGGAACATATGATTGCAGGCAGATTGGTGCAGCTGGATGGATTCAACCGATGTTGAAAAGGGTGGCTCTGTTTCTTTGACTATTCTTGCTGACCCGACTGTTTGCTGCAGCTACATTAGGGCATTACAATTTACTATATATCATATGACTATAATTGATTTGTCTGTCTAACTCAGGATATACAATGGCATAAAAGGTTGTCTTATTAGTATACTTCTCGGACCACAATTCATAATTCATAGCATTGTCTTTAATTTATATGATTGTTCTGTTTCTTCTTTTCTCTCTACACTACTCAATCCGTTTTTAATTCCAATGTTTTTTTTCCACAGTGACTTTTGCTCACAAACAAGTGTTTCTTAAATCTAGCATAACCCACTTCAAATCCATGGAAAGAGTAATGTAATGACTCTTAAATAGAGATGAGCGAACGTACTCGTCCGAGCTTGATGCTCGGGCGAATATTAGGGTGTTCGGGATGCTCGTTACTCGTAACGAGTACCACGCGATGTTCGGGTTACTTTCACTTTCATCTCTGAGACGTTAGCGCGCTTTTCTGGCCAATTGAAAGACAGGGAAGGCATTACAACTTCCCCCTGTGATGTTCCAGCCCTATACCACCCCCTGCTGTGAGTGGCTGGGGAGATCAGGTGTCACCCGAGTATAAAAGTCGGCCCCTCCCACGGCTCGCCTCAGATGTGTTGTGACAGAGATCAGGGACAGTGGTATCGTGTTGGAGCTGCTGTAGGGAGAGTGTTAGGAGTTAGTGTAGGCTTCAAGAACCCCAACGGTCCTTCTTAGGGCCACATCTAACCGTGTGCAGTACTGAGGAGGCTGCCTTTTGCAGTGGTGCACATTTTTTTTTTTCCAAATCGGCCGTGCAGAGCATTGTGCCCTGCAGTAATACTCCAGGGACAGAAGTGGTGGTTAGGCAGGGAGAGTGTTAGGAGTTAGTGTAGGCTTCAAGAACCCCAACGGTCCTTCTTAGGGCCACATCTAACCGTGTGCAGTACTGTGGAGGCTGCTGTTAGCAGTGTTGCACTTTTTTTTTTCCCCCAAATCGGCCGTGCAGAGCATTGCGCCCTGCAGTAATACTCCAGGGACAGAATTGTGTAGGCAGGGCCAGAAGACATATTTTATTGATTGAATATAGGCAGTGGGCCTTTCCTTTAAAAAAAAAGGGCAAAAATTCTATTTGGCCTGTCTCTGACAGTCCTCAGCGTTCTGGGTACGTGTGTGCTGGGTGGCGAACGTAAAAAAAATCATACGCAGCCAACTAAGTTTAACAGCAGGCTTGCGCCAATTTATTTCCTGGCTGGGAAATCACCGCTCTGCTGCAGTTAATAACAGTGCAACACTGCAGTTCTGTGATACACAGCAGGGCCACACAACACATTTATTAATTGATTGAATATAGTCAGTGGGCCTTTCCTTTAAAAAAAAAAGGGCAAAAATTCTATTTGGCCTGCAGGCTTGCGCCAATTTATTTCCTGGCTGGGAAATCACCGCTCTGCTGCAGTTAATAACAGTGCAACACTGCAGTTCTGTGATACACAGCAGGGCCACACAACACATTTATTAATTGATTGAATATAGTCAGTGGGCCTTTCCTTTAAAAAAAAAAGGGCAAAAATTCTATTTGGCCTGCAGGCTTGCGCCAATTTATTTCCTGGCTGGGAAATCACCGCTCTGCTGCAGTTAATAACAGTGCAACACTGCAGTTCTGTGACACACAGCAGGGCCACAACACATTTATTATTGATTGAACATACGCAGTGGGCCTTTCCTTTAAAAAAAAAAAGGGCAAAAATTCTATTTGGCCTGCAGGCTTGCGCCAATTTATTTCCTGGCTGGGAAATCACCGCTCTGCTGCAGTTAATAACAGTGCAACACTGCAGTTCTGTGACACACTGCAGGGCCACAACACATTTATTATTGATTGAATATAGGCAGTGGGCCTTTCCTTTAAAAAAAAAGGGCAACTATTCTATTTGGCCTGCCTCTGACAGTCCTCAGCGTTCTGGGTACGTGTGTGCTGGGTGGAGAACTTAAACAAAAATCATACGCAGCCAGCTAAGTTTAACAGCAGGCTTGCGCCAATTTATTTCCTGGCTGGGAAATCAAATCACTGGTAATACAGCATGCTGAGGGGTAGGGGTAGGCCTAGAGGACGTGGATGCGGCCGAGGACGCGTAGGCCCAAGTGAGGGTGTGGGCACAGGCCGAACTCCTGATCCAGGTGTATCGCAGCTGACTGCTGCGCGATTAGGAGAGAGGCACGTTTCTGGCGTCCCCACATTCATCGCACAATTAATGGGTCCACGCGGGAGACCTTTATTAGAAAATGAGCAGTGTGAGCAGGTCCTGTCGTGGATGGCAGAAAGTGCTTCGAGCAACCTATCGTCCACCCACAGTTCTGCGCCGTCCACTGCTGCAAATCCGAATCCTCTGGCTGCTGCTCCTCCTTCCTCCCAGCCTCCTCACTCCACTACAATGACACATGCTCAGGAGCGGGAAGACTCCCAGGAACTGTTCTCGGGCCCCTGCTCAGATTGGGCAGCAGTGGTTCCTCTCCCACCAGAGGAGTTTATCGTCACTGATGCCCAACCATTGGAAAGTTCCCGGGGTCCGGGGGATGAGGCTGGGGACTTCCGGCAACTGTCTCAAGACCTTTCAGTGGGTGAGGAGGACGATGACGATGAGACACAGTTGTCTATCGGTGAGGTAGTAGTAAGGGCAGTAAGTCCGAGGGAGGAGCGCACAGAGGATTCTGAGGAAGAGCAGCAGGACGATGAGGTGACTGACCCCACCTGGTTTGCAACGCCTACTCAGGACAGGTCTTCAGAGGGGGAGGCAAGGGCAGCAGCAGGGCAGGTTGCAAGAGGCAGTGCGGTGTCCAGGGGTAGAGGCAGGGCCAGACCGAATAATCCACCAACTGTTTCCCAAAGGGCACCCTCGCGCCATGCCACCCTGCAGAGGCCAAGGTGCTCTAAGGTCTGGCAGTTTTTCACAGAGACGCCTGACGACCGACGAACAGTGGTGTGCAACCTTTATCGCGCCAAGATCAGCCGGGGAGCCACCACCAACAGCCTCACCACCACCAGCATGCGCAGACATATGATGGCCAAGCACCCCACAAGGTGGGACGAAGGCCGTTCACCGCCTCTGGTTTGCACCGCTGCCTCTCCCCCTGTGCCCCAACCTGCCACTGAGATCCAACCCCCCTCTCAGGACACAGGCACTACCGTCCCCTGGCCTGCACCCACACCCTCACCTCCGCTGTCCTCGGCCCCATCCACCAATGTCTCGCACCGCACCGTCCAGCCGTCACTAGCGCAAGTGTTTGAGCGCAAGCGCAAGTACGCCGCCACGCACCCGCACGCTCAAGCGTTAACCGTCCACATAGCCAAATTTATCAGCCTTGAGATGCTGCTGTATAGGGTTGTGGAAACGGAGTCCTTCAAAAGTATGATGGCGGCGGCGGCCCCGCGCTACTCAGTTCCCAGTCGCCACTACTTTTCCCGATGTGCCATCCCAGCCCTGCACGACCACGTCTCCCGCAACATTGTACGCGCCCTCACCAACGCGGTTACTGCCAAGCTCCACTTAACAACGGACACGTGGACAAGCACAGGCGGGCAGGGCCACTACATCTCCCTGACGGCACATTGGGTGAATTTAGTGGAGGCTGGGACAGAGTCAGAGCCTGGGACCGCTCACGTCCTACCCACCCCCAGAATTGCGGGCCCCAGCTCGGTGGTGGTATCTTCGGCGGTGTATGCTTCTTCCACTAAAGCACCCTCCTCCTCCTCCTCCGCAACCTCTGTCTCGCAATCTAGATGTGTCAGCAGCAGCAGGACGTCGCCAGCAGTCGGTGTCGCGCGGCGTGGCAGCACAGCGGTGGGCAAGCATCAGCAGGCCGTGCTGAAACTACTCAGCTTAGGAGATAAGAGGCACACGGCCCACGAACTGCTGCAGGGTCTAACAGAGCAGACCGACCGTTGGCTTGCGCCGCTGAGCCTCCAACCGGGCATGGTCGTGTGTGACAACGGGCGTAACCTGGTGGCGGCTCTGCAGCTCGGCAGCCTCACGCACGTGCCATGCCTGGCCCACGTCTTTAATTTGGTGGTTTAGCGCTTTCTGAAAAGCTACCCACGCTTGTCAGACCTGCTCGTAAAGGTGCGCCGGCTCTGCGCACACATTTCCGCAAGTCCCACACGGATGCTGCCACCCTGCGCACCCTGCAACATCGGTTTAATCTGCCAGTGCACCGACTGCTGTGCGAGGTGCCCACACGGTGGAACTCTACGCTCCACATGTTGGCCAGGCTCTATGAGCAGCATAGAGCTATAGTGGAATACCAACTCCAACATGGGCGGCGCAGTGGGAGTCAGCCTCCTCAATTATTTTCAGAAGAGTGGGCCTGGTTGGCAGACATCTGCCAGGTCCTTGGAAAGTTTGAGGAGTCTACCCAGGTGGTGAGTGGCGATGCTGCAATCATTAGCGTCACCATTCCTCTGCTATGCCTCTTGAGAAGTTCCCTGCAAAGCATAAAGGCAGATGCTTTGCGCTCGGAAACGGAGGCGGGGGAAGACAGTATGTCGCTGGATAGTCAGAGCACCCTCCTGTCTATATCTCAGCGCGTTGAGGAGGAGGAGGAGGAGCATGAGGAGGATGAGGAGGAGGGGGAAGAGACAGCTTGGCCCACTGCTGACGGTACCCATGCTGCTTGCCTGTCATCCTTTCAGCGTGTATGGCCGGAGGAGGAGGATCCTGAAAGTGATCTTCCTAGTGAAGACAGCCATGTGTTGCGTACAGGTACCCTGGCACACATGGCTGACTTCATGTTAGGATGCCTTTCTCGTGACCCTCGCGTTGCACGCATTCTGGCCACTACGGATTACTGGGTGTACACACTGCTCGACCCACGTATAAGGAGAACCTTTCCACTCTCATTCCCGAAGAGGAAAGGGGTTCGAGAGTGTTGCTATACCACAGGACCCTGGCGGACAAGCTGATGGTAAAATTCCCATCCGACAGCGCTAGTGGCAGAAGGCGCAGTTCCGAGGGCCAGGTAGCAGGGGAGGTGCGGAGATCGAGCAGCATGTACAGCACAGGCAGTGCAACACTCTTTAGGGCCCTGGACAGCTTTATGGCTCCCCACCAAGACTGTGTCACCGCTCCCCAGTCAAGGCTGAGTCGGCGGGAGCACTGTAAAAGGATGGTGAGGGAGTACGTAGCCGATCGCACGACCGTCCTCCGTGACGCCTCTGCCACCTACAACTACTGGGTGTCGAAGCTGGACACGTGGCCTGAACTCGCGCTGTATGCCCTGGAGGTGCTTGCTTGTCCTGCGGCTAGCGTCTTGTCAGAGAGGGTGTTTAGTGCGGCTGGGGGAATCATCACAGATAAGCGTACACGCCTGTCAACCGACAGTGCCGACAGGCTTACACTCATCAAGATGAACAAAGCCTGGATTTCCCCAGACTTCTCTTCTTCACCAGCGGACAGCAGCGATACCTAAGCAATACGTAGGCTGCACCCGCGGATGGAAGCATCGTTCTCTATCACCATCCAAAACGGGGACATTTCTGCTTCATCAATCTGTGTATAATATTCCTCCTCCTCCTCCTGCTCCTCCTCCTGAAACCTCACGTAATCAGGCCGAACGGGCAATTTTTCTTAGGGCCACAAGGCTCACTCATATAATTTTTCTAAACAATTTTTATACGTTTCAATGCTCTTAAAAGCGTTGAAACTTTAACTTGAACCAATTTTTCATTAAACTGGGCTGCCTCCAGGCCTAGTTACCACTTAAGCCACATTAACCAAAGCGATTAATGGGTTTCACCTGCCATCTTGGTTGGGCATGGCCAATATTTTCTGAGGTACATTAGTACTGTTGGTACACCAATTTTTTTGGGCCCTCACCTACAGTGTAATCATAGTAATTTCTATGTTCTTCGCCTGCACTCATGGTACAGAAAGGTGTGTGGGGTTGGCCTACACTTTAGCTACATAAATGTAACTGGGACCTTGTCTATACTGCAGCTACTGAAATGTGAAAGAGACTGTTATCTCCCTAAACTGCTGCAATGGGAATGTTACTGGGGCCTGTCTTGAGTGCTACTATTACTGAAATGGAACTAAGACTGCGCTCCCCCTATACTGCTGCTAGTGATATGTTAGTGGGGCCTGTCCCTAATGCTACCGCTGAAATGTTAATAATTCTTGGCTCTGCCTATACCGCTGCTAATGGTATGTCACTGGGGTGTGGAAACAGAGGCTTCACAAAGACATGATGGCGGCGAGGCCATTTCCCACCAACGCTGTTACTGTTAAGTTGCATATAACCACGGACACGTGTAGAGGACACATAGTGCCTCCAAAACATCCCCCTCCTCCTCCAACAATGAAAACATTCTTGGCAAATACCTTTGCATTGGTCCGTCTGGTGGCAGTCCAAGAATTTCACCTTTAACGACACAACAAGAGAGCACCACCACCATCCCCCCGCCACGGCCCACTTAATCCTGGCCACATTCCGAAAACCAACTACATAAAACCGCGCTACCAGGTCCGCAGTCACCACCACATTACCACCAACGCGGTTACTGTTAAGGTGCATATTACCAGTCTGACTGGGGCATGCAGTGTGGGCCGAAGCCCACCTGTATTGTATCTGACGTTAGCTCTGCTGAGTAGGGCACTGCAATGGGATATATTTATGTACCGCCGGTGGGTTCCAGGGAGCCACCCATGCTGTGGGTCCACAGGGAGTTGTAACTGCATGTGTCTACTTGTAAAGAACCCCAGTCTGACTGGGGCATGCAGTGTGGGCCGAAGCCCACCTGCATTAACCACGACATTACCTCAGCTGTGATGGGCAATGCAATGGGATATTTTTATGTACCACCGGTGGGTTCCAGGGAGCCACCCATGCTGTAGGTGCACACGGAGTTTAACCTACATCTGTCCACTTGTAAAGAACCCCAGTCAGACTGGGGCATGCAGTGTGGGCCGAAGCCCACCTGTATTAAGCACGACATTACCTCAGCTGTGATGGGCAATGCAATGGGATATTTTTATGTACCGCCGGTGGGTTCCAGGGAGCCACCCATGCTGTGGGTGCACACGGAATTCCCATTGCGGAGTTGGACCTGGCTGTGACTATTTATAAAAAACCGCGGTCTGACTGGGGCATGCAGACACCTTGACAGAATGAATAGTGTGTGGCACATAGGTTCCCCATTGCTATGCCCACAAGTGCATCTCCAGATGGAGGTGGCACAGGATTGGATTTCTCATTGCTTCTGTACAGCATTGTGGACTATCGCCCCGCCCCTTTTATGGGGGGGTCGCTGCCTAGCCATGCCAACCCTCTGCAGTGTGTGCCTGCTTTTCCTCTGGCAGACGCACTTATAAATAGACATGAGGGTGGCGTGGCATGAGGGCAGCTGAAGGCTGGGCAGGGACAATTTGGTGTACGCTGTGGACACTGTCGTGCGGGGGGGGGGGGGGGGTTGGGCAGCATGTAACCCAGGAGAAGTGGCAGCGGAGTGTCTTGCAGGCAGTGATTGTGCTTTGTTGGAGGTAGTGTGGTGCTTAGCCAAGGTATGCCATGCTAATGAGGGCTTTTCAGAAGTAAAAGTTGTTGGGAGGGGGGGGGGGCACTCTTGGCGGTATTGTGGCTTAATAGTGGGACCTGTGAACTTGAGATGCAGCCCAACATGTTGCCCCTCGCCTGCCCTATCCGTTGCTGTGTCGTTCCCTTCACTTTCTTGAATTGCCCAGATTTTCACACATAAAACCTTAGCGAGCATCGGCGAAATACAAAAATGCTCGGGTCGCCCATTGACTTCAATGGGGTTCGTTACTCGAAACGAACCCTCGAGCATCGCGAAAAGTTCGTCTCGAGTAACGAGCACCCGAGCATTTTGGTGCTCGCTCATCTCTACTCTTAAACATGTGAGTGAGACAAAAGATGGAGTCACCATGTTATGTATGACTCGACATATACCGTTATCACTGTATTTTAATGAATACTGCTGTGTAAAATTTGGGGCAGAATAGTGGCAAATGAGGTTGAACACTGATAAATGTAAGGTTATACACATGCACAGGGAAAGTACATGTCACCATTACATACTAAATGGGAAACCACTGGGAAACAGTGACCTGGGGATTGTAGTTAACTGTAAGCTTAACTGGAGCAACCAGTGTCAGGCAGCTGCTACCGAGGCAGATAGGATCATGGGGTGCATTAAAAGCAGTCTAGGGGCACATGACGAGAACGTTGTTCTTTCTCTTTACAAGCCACTGGTCAGACCACACATGGAATATTGTGGACAGTTTTGGGCACCGGTACTCAAGAAGGACATATCAGAGCTTGAGCAGGTACAAAGGCTGGCAACTATAGTAATAAACAGAATGGGGGGACTACAATACCCAGAGAAGTTATAAAAAATGGCATTCTTTAGAAAAAAAGACAGCTGAGGGGCGACCTAATAACTATGTATCAGGGGACAATACAGAGATCTCTCTCATGATCTTTTTATACCCAGGACTGCGATTGTAACAAGGGGCATTCTCTACATCTACATCTAGGGGAAAGAAGGTTTCTACACCAAAATAGAAGGGGGTTCTTTACTGTAAGAGCAGTGAGACTATGGAACTCTCTGCCTGAGGATGTGATGATGGTGAATTCAATTAAAGAGTTCAAGAGGGGCCTGGAAGTCTTTCTTGAGCGATACAATATTACAAATTATAATCAATTATAACTTCAGAAGGATTGTTGATCCAGGGATTATGCCCATTGCCAGATTGGAATCTGGAAGGAATATTTGACCTTTTAAGACTCTAACAACACCTCTGACTAAGATTGAAGCCTAAAGATCCAGAAAAGAGACAGAAATGCTAATTGGAGACAAAGAGTCAAAAATGTCTTGACGGCACATAATAATGATTATAATAAATGATAGCGTGAGATGGTGACCGTCAAGGTGCTGGAGGGCAGGTATGTTTCGCCTAGGATGCTCTCCTATGCTGCTTTGGGGAGCACTTGGGCAGATACGTGCCACCGAGCAGCCTGGGCTCGGTGGAGGAAGCCGGCAGTATGGTGTCAGTAACATTAAGTTACTAACACGTTGTAGTGTGTAAGTGGCTCCAAGCCACATAATCCGGGCCGGCTTTTCCGGGAGTGGTCAAAGCGAAGGGTGGGATGGCCACTCCCACGTACCAGGTGAGGCTGGTACCAGGCCTTATAAAGCCTGGGCCTACAGGGCCTGGGAGGAGAGCTGAGACCTTTGCAGATCTGAGAGTCCTGGCTGGCTGTGCGCAGGAACCATTTGTTTACAAGTGTGTAGACAGGGGCGCTCCATGTTTAGTAAGTGCTCAGACGAGCAGGATTTACTTTCTGTTGGCCTGAAGTAAAGGCCTGTATTTTGCTTTGTTTGCACTGAAATAAACCCAGGCAAAGCCTGGACTAAAGACTTTATCCCACGTGTCACTGTCTCTGACTGCTTATGCCCAGGTTGCTACCGATCCTAAACGCTAATCCCTCACATATGGTGTTTGGATGCGGGCAGCGGTCTTAAAGAGAAATACACCAATTAATGGACATTTTGCTGCAGCAGCTGGAGAACCGTTGCTAAGGGCAACCGCCCAACAGAGATTGATGGGAGAGTGCTGTGGCCCCCATGTCCTGGGTGAAAGCTGCAATGGCGCAGCAACCAGACACTGCCAAGATGGAAGAACTGATAAAGCAGCTGGTGCAAGTTACCGTGCAACAACAACAAGCGTTTGCTCAGCAACAGCAAGCGTTTGCTCAGCAGCAACAAGTGATGGCGACCCAGCAAAAGGTCCATGAGGAGGCCATGAGAGCTCAGGCCGAGACTAATGCTTTCCTGGTGGAAGCCAATCGGTTAGCCTTGCAGGAGCAACAGCGGGTTAACCAGCAGCTGCAAGAACAAGTCCTGGCGGTGGCGCAAAGTGTGCAGAGGTCGTCGGGTTCGATCCCCACCACCCGTACCGCGGTACAGGCGGCCTTACAAAAGATGACGGCCACCGATGACATCGAGGCCTATCTCGCGGTCTTTGAGAGAGTGGCCGAGAGGGAGAAATTACCGGCGCCTCAGTGGGCTGAGGTAGTAGCGCCTTTCCTGACGGGAGAACCCCAAAAGGCCTATTTTTACCTCGGTGAGCAGGATGCCAAGGACTATAATAAGCTCAAAGGTGAGATCCTGGCACGCTTGGGCGTGGACACCCATGTGCGGGCCCGACGAGTACACGCCTGGACGTTCACTGACGACCTGCCAGCTCGTTCCCAGATGTACGACCTGTTCCACCTGGTGAGAAAGTGGCTGCAACCGGAGGAGTCGTCCCCAGCGGAGATCGTAAAAAAAGTGGTTCTGGACAAGTTCATCTGCTCGCTACCCCCCGCGATTCAGCACTGGGTGGGACAAGGGGGTCCCCAGGACGTGGACAAACTCGTGAGCCTCGTCGAGAGGTATAAAGCCACGGAGGACTTATTGCAAGCCGTGCCTCCTGAACGTTCTAACCCCGGGAACAGCAAGTCGGCTGGAGCACCTGGTAAGACTGTTCCATATGTAAGGGGTGTCAAAAGTGTCCCAAAGGGAGGTGGCTCAGATAGGGATCGTTTGGGACAGAAGAGGAGTCCCAACTGGATAGTCCGATCCCGGGTAGAACCCCAAGGGGACCGGGGACCCATACTGTGTTGGCGCTGTCGTGAGTCCGGGCATATTGCCTCCAACTGTCCACTTACCGTGGAACCGATGGACTGTGACTCTGCCCGGCAGAGGTCGATGTTCGCACGGCCTGTGTGTTCTGCAGAGACAGCATCAGAGACTGATCGACCATTATGTCACCTAAAGGTTAATGACTTTGCGGTGACAGCTCTACTGGACTCAGGGAGCTTGGTTACGCTGGTGCACTTCAGCTTGGTCGATCCCACAACCGTCACCGGCCGTCGCATGGGGGTTGTGTGTGTGCATGGGGACACCAAGGAGTATCCTATTGCCCTTGTAAGACTTGAGACTCCGTGTGGACTTGCCACCCATGAGGTGGGCATCGTAAAATCCTTAATGCACACCGTGATCCTCCGGAGAGACTTTCCCCTATTTTGGGACTTGTGGCGACACCGAGGGTCATCTCCAAATAAGGTTCATGAGGATGCAAATGTGTATGATGTGTGTCCAGAACCGTTTGACCCTGAGGGTACGGTTCCAGCAGTAGGAGTGACCCAAGAAAATGGGGATAACTTTCCCTTAACAGTACTGGCGGGTGAGATGGAGGTACAGGACGAAGTGGTTGCTATGTCTGACTTAGAGGTCTCACGTGCCAATTTCGGAACTGAGCAGCTCCGAGACCCCACCTTAGTAAAAGCCAGGGAAAATGTTAAAGTACTAAATGGGGAGCCTCAATTCCCAGGGGCTGATATTGTGTTTCCACACCTGGCAGTCAACCAAGAATTGTTGTATCAGGTTGACAAGGTCCGTGGGGAGGTTGTGGAACAGCTGGTGGTACCTCAGTCCTATCGTAGGATGGTCTTAGACCTGGCGCACAAGCATGTGCTGGGAGGTCATCTCGGGAGCGAAAAGACTAGGGAACACGTCCTTCAGCGTTTTTTCTGGCCCGGGGTACATGGTGATGTAAAACGTTACTGTGAGTCGTGCCCGGAGTGTCAAATAACAGCTCCTATGCCCCATTACCGGAGCCCCTTAGTGCCCTTGCCCATCATAGAGGTGTCGTTTGAGCGGATCGCTATGGACCTAGTTGGGCCCTTGGTAAAGTCTGCCCGGGGTCACCAACATATATTAGTGGTTGTAGACTACGCCACCCCTTACCCCGAAGCCGTTCCTTTACGCAAGACATCATCCAAGGGTATTGCAAAGGAACTACTTCACATGTTCTCCCGCACGGGCATACCAAAAGAGATCCTGACAGACCAAGGAACCCCCTTTATGTCAAAGGTCATGAAGGAATTGTGTAAGCTGCTGAAAATTAAGCACTTACGGACGTCTGTGTACCACCCACAGACGGATAGTCTTGTTGAGAGATTTAATAAGACCCTAAAAAGCATGCTAATAAAGGTAGTCAATAAGTTTGGGAAGGACTGGGACTGTCTGCTGCCATATTTAATGTTCTCAATCCGTGAAGTCCCACAATCCTCCACTGGGTTCTCTCCCTTTGATTTAGTTTATGGTAGACATCCCCGTTGGGCTCCTTGATGTAGCTAAGGAGACCGGGGAGCACGAGTCCACCCCCTACAGGAGTGTTATTGAACACATCTCCCTCATGCAAGATCGAATTGCGGCGGTCATGCCCATTGTTAGAGAACATTTACAGCAGGCTCAAGAAGCCCAAAGCCGGGTATATAACAGGTCCGCCAAGGTGAGAACCTTCAACCCTGGTGATCGGGTACTAGTGTTGGTGCCCACCCTAGAAAGTAAATTCCTAGCAAGATGGCAAGGGCCCTATGAAATAATCGAGAAAGTCGGAGAGGTAAACTATAAGGTATACCAGCCTGGTAGGCGGAAACCAGAACAGTTGTACCATGTAAACCTAATTAAGCCATGGAAGGACAGGGAAGCCCTGACTGCAGTGAGCACCCCCCCCATGGTGGGGTCCCAGAGGTGTGTGTATCAGGGTCCCTGTCCAAGTCCCAACAGCAAGAGTCTAGAGAATTTATACGACGTAATTCGGATGTGTTCTCCGATATACCAGGGCGTACTGGTGTCATAAAACATGACATTATAACTGAACCAGGGGTAAAGGTTCAGTTGAAACCGTACAGGGTTCCAGAATCCCGCAGACGAGCCATCTCAGAGGAGGTCAAGAAAATGCTAGACCTCGGAGTAATTGAGGAGTCGAAAAGCGAATGGTCCAGCCCTATCGTGCTGATACCAAAACCTGATGGCTCCCTGCACTTCTGTAATGACTTCCGGAAGCTAAATGACGTGTCAAAATTTGACGCATACCCAATGCAGAGAGTGGGCGAGTTAATTGAGAGACTGGGTCATGCCAGATACTTTTCCACTCTCGACCTTACTAAAGGCTACTCGCAGGTTCCCCTTACAGAGAGCGCGAAAGAAAAGACTGCGTTTGCCACACCAAAAGGGTTGTTTCAGTACATCTGCCTACCCTTCGGTTTGCATGGAGCTGCAGCAACCTTTCAAAGATTGATGGATGTCATACTCAAACCCCATCGTCAATATGCGTCAGCATATTTAGATGATATCATCATCTTTAGCGAAGACTGGGACAGCCATCTACCCATGGTACAGGCAGTACTGAACACCCTTAGAAAAGCAGGACTCACAGCAAACCCAAAGAAGTGCATCCTGGGTCTTGAAGAAGCGCGATACCTGGGGTATATAATAGGTAGGGGTATTATAAAACCCCGGGTCAATAAAGTTGAAGCCGTTCAAGACTGGCCACAACCCACAACTAAAAAGCAGGTGAGAGCTTTTTTAGGCATTGTAGGGTACTATAGGCGGTTCGTGCAAAACTTTGCTAGCATAGCAGCGCCCCTAACAGACTTGACCAAGAACAGTAAGTCAGTCATGGTCAAGTGGAACCCTGACGCAGAAAAGGCGTTCCAAGAGTTAAAATGGGCACTCTGTAGACGTCCAGTGTTGGTCACAGCCAATTTTAAAAGGGAATTTATTGTCCAAACAGACGCGTCCGATGTGGGACTGGGAGCAGTTCTGTCCCAAGAAGTAGAGGGAGAGGAACATCCTGTAATTTATCTGAGCAGGAAGCTCACGCCACCGGAAAAAAATTACAGTATCGTTGAGCGGGAGTGCCTAGCCATCAAGTGGGCCCTGGAATCCCTAAAATACTACCTTCTAGGTCGGCACTTCAGGCTGATCACAGACCACTCCCCCTTAACCTGGATGTCACAGGCAAAAGAAAGAAATGCTAGAGTCACCAGGTGATTCTTGACCCTTCAAAATGTTAGTTTTTCGGTAGAGCACAGGGCCGGAAAGCTACAGGGCAATGCCGATGCCTTATCAAGGACGCATTGCATGGCGGCAAAAGGTGTCCGACCCCACAGGCTCGAACAGAGGGGGAGGGTATGTGAGATGGTGACCGGCAAGGTGCTGGAGGGCAGATATGTTTCGCCTAGGATGCTCTGCTATGCTGTTTTGGGGAGCACTTGGGCAGATACGTGCCACCGAGCAGCCTGGGCTCGGTGGAGGAAGCCGGCAGTATGGTGTCAGTAACATTAAGTTACTAACACGTTGTAGTGTGTAAGTGGCTCCAAGCCACATAATCCAGGCAGGCTTTTCGGGAGTGGTCAAAGCGAAGGGTGGGATGGCCACTCCCACGTACCAGGTGAGGCTGGTACCAGGCCTTATAAAGCCTGGGCCTACAGGGCCTGGGAGGAGAGCTGAGACATTTGCAGATCTGAGAGTCCTGGCTGGCTGTGCGCAGGAACCATTTGTTTACAAGTGTGTAGACAGGGACGCTCCATGTTTAGTAAGTGCTCGGACGAGCAGGATTTATTTTATGTTGGCCTGTAGTTAAGGCCTGTATTTTGCTTTGTTTGCACTGAAATAAACCCAGGCAAAGCCTGGACTAAAGACTTTATCCCACGTGTCACTGTCTCTGACTGCTTATGCCCAGGTTGCTACCGATCCTAAACTCTAATCCCTCACAATAGTAATGATGATATTGTAATTTTCAGTACCGTTAAGTATAAATGGGAGGAGCCAAGTTTATAAAAGAGTTAATGACTAACTTAATTTTGGGAAAAACAATTTATATAAGCTTTATAATTACGTGAATCCCTTTATTACACATAATTTATAAATATTTTAGACCAGGGTGCATATGCTAAATATAGATTTATTTTAATTAGCCTCAAATCAGAGGCATTTATGCAACACTTTAGAAAACTTATTAAAAGCTATTTTTAATGACTGCTTTATAATGGCAACAAGTCAATAACCTGAAACCTAGGGGATAGATAGCATGAGCATTAGCGCATAAAAATGAAATCCAATGGAAAGATGCATTTCAAATGAGCGTCCCTTCAGATGTCTTTACTTAGAATAGTTTTTATTTTCCCATTTCACATTGTAAATATGCACAGATTATGTGGCCTACTTTAGCCTAGGCTAATTTCCTTCTCTACATAGCTTCTTGGCAGCACACAGTATTGTGACAAGCAGTACAGAAACCTCTCAGTTGGGTTAATGACCCCTAAGATATGTGTTTGTCATTCAGAGCCAGCTGAGTCTTAATTGACAAGTAGGGAGAGAATTGTGTTTGCATGGATTCAGCCCACAACATCTACTGCATATACCTGTCATGAATATGTTTGCATGTCCTTTTCTTCAATGTTCTTGTTGACAGTTACTGAAATATTCTCATCTCTGGCCCTTACAGGACAGGTTCTACACTAATGAAGAATTCTCTCCAGATAAAACCAGAGCGTTCTATTTCTAGATGTACAAGCAAAATTGTAAAAACAGGTATTTTCCATAAGCAAAAAGTTTCTAGATTCAAGGACTGTTTCGAGGTTCTTTGCTATCAAAAAGTAAAATGCAATATAAGCCCATTAAAAAGTTATTATACTTACAAAATCTTTAGCACAGAGACAATCTGAATCCAAGCATGGCATAATGGGTAATTAGAAACTTTCCACTAACTACCTTTTTTTCCCTTTTTTTTCAAAATGGCTTCATATCCTGTATATATACCATAAATGAGTAAGCTGATTTTTAGCATGATAATCTCTTTTATTACTACGTCTAGTGTGTACATCCAAGGTTTCCATCTGCGGAGTGTATGATGGAAACTTTGGATGTAAACGTTGAACGAATGCCACTTAGTTGTACCATCAGCCATACATTGACATTGTAACAACATGTATATCACATGGTATACATTTTTTAGTGAATACCTCTAAGTGGAATAGCAACTCTTCTGCACTATTCCATACATTAAAAATGTGGCAACCCTAAGAATAACCTTACCACCTAATTAATTTAATGAGCCAGGTTTCTTATCTTCCCACTATCAGCACCTGGATTGATAAGTTACCGTGTTTCCCCGAAAATAAGGCACCCCTGAAAATAAGGCACCACCTGAAATTTGCAGAAGTCCCAAATATAAGGCACCCCCCGATAGTAAGGCATAGTAAAGTGAGCAGGAAAGTCAAGAGGCCTGTCCCCTGCTGCCATCCCCATTGTCTCCTACCTCCAGATGTATAGGTAGATCTGCAGACAGTCTGCTGTTATCCTGTACCTGCTGTGCTGTACAAGTGTGCTGTTGTGAGCTCCCCTTGCTGGCTGGAAAAGTCCAAATTGTACGTTCTGTTCCTGCTGTACATGTCTGCTGTGATAAGCTCCCCCTGGTAGCCGGAAGCTGCAATACCATCCCTGCTTACAAGTGGTACAGGAACTTCTGTCTGCAGTCAGGTTCGTGACTTTACAGCCCTTATTTTATGGCTCTGTGTGTGAGTCAGGCAACCTGTGTGTGATTCTTAAGGCTGGGTTCTCACAGAGCGTATTTCCAGCGGAAATCTCGCAGTTTGGCCACAGCGATAAACAGTGAGATCTCCGCTGGGAAAGCACTGCTTCACAACCCACGGCACTCAGCCGCTTGTTTTGAAGCGACCTGGCTGCACGCTTTCCGTTTCTGTGGCCGGTGAATCCGCACCACAAAACCGGCTTCTCCCAGTTTTGCCGTGACAGATTTGCTGTCCCATGTGGACGAGATTTCTGAGAAATTTCGTCCACAAAGCTGGCCAATTGAGGGATTAGCGGCCACAGACGAATTTGCCGCGGCGAAATAAGACACCCCCTGAAAATAAGACGTAGCGCATATTTGGGAGCAAAAATTAATATAAGACACATCTTATTTTCGGGGAAACAGGGTAGATACAATTTACAGGTTGGAGTAATTGAGAATGCATGACAAATTTGCAAACCTGTGGCAACCATGGAAGTTGTTTAGAGGTAATTATAGCAGTATTGCTCCATAGCGACCTTGGATTTTCCTCTCTCTTTGGAACAACAGATCTATTATAACCGCCATTCATTGAGGCCATCTGGAACTTATTGTACATGACATACATTGAGCAGTGGGTTGGACCCGATGACCCTAGAGGTCGCTTCCAACTTCATGATTCTCTGATGTAGTACTGTGTGTTTTACCATCCTTGAGGTCCACCCACCATCCTTTTCACCCCCATCTTCTCATCTCCCCGTACTCCTACCACTTATATCTTCTCTCACCGCTGTCTCTTTTTCTTTCTTTCATAAGAAAGTTCAATGTTTTTGTGTTGTTTAACTGTTTTGGAAGTGAAATAACACATGCTGTTTCGGAAGTCGTATGCAAATTCAGATTTTTTTTGCCTGCATATCTTTTCAATAAAAAATACATTGATTAAACAAAAATGTGTCAAAAGTGATGGAAACCACTTGAACAGAGGCCAAAGTCCCCACTGTCAGGTGAATAGGGATCTAAGGATCCAATTACTATATGCAGCAGGACCTTTCCTAGCATATGCAGTAAATGCAAACATCAGACACAATGTTAGAGGGGTATTCCTAATATTTAATGTAGAATTGATAACTTATCCTGAAGATAGGTTATCAGTAGTTGATTGGTGGGTCTGCAGCTCAGAACCCCTGGCAATCAGCTGATCTCAGCCCCTGCGCTTATTACAGTAGGCCATTTGTTGACAGCACCATCCGCATTGGGTCAGAGCTGAAAGTGCAAGAGAAAGTATACAGCAGCTCCCATTGATTTCAATGGGAGCTAAACCTTCTATAACACTCCCGGCTCCAACCCTGGGATTAGAGCCAGGAGTAAAATCAATGGGAACTATACCTTCTATTGCATGTCCGACTCCAAGCCCAATCCAGTCCACTACAGTGTGGGGGCTGAGATCAGCTGATCATCAGGGGTCTCGAGCAGCAGACTCCCGCCAATCAACTATTGATGACTTATACTGAGGATAGGTTTTAATACTACTAATGCCTGGAATACCCATTTAAAGAAGCCATTCTTTAATTTGGGGCTGGAAACATGGTTCATGGCTTATCAATGTTCCAGCTCTGAGATCCAGGAGACCATCTGAGACAAAATCTGAAGTTTTATATTCTCTTCATATCTGTGTAGGTTCTCTCCTGCTCTCCAAACTCACACTTTGAACAATAGGCTTCCTATGAAATTGTAGATATCCTCAATGCTCAACATAAGGCAAATGCATCAGTATGGATATAACACTATCCATATTATATTGGCACTACATAAGTATTGAGAAATAATACATCTGTGAAGACATATAGATATTCTTTCTATAAAGTGTACAGGAAATCACATATAAGAACATTTACAGTACATTAGGTGATTTAAAGCGACCCTCCAGGCCTGGACAAACAAAAATGGCGGCACCAGCTTCTCTGACTACATGATACATGCTGTATATTAGTATGCATCATTAGTATAGGACACTACACCTGCTTTGATTAACCAGTGTTGCCCACATGAGCAGTGCTGGCCAGTCAGAGCAGCATGTAGTGTCTTAAGATACCTTTATACGGTACAACTGTTGGACGCACAAGAGCCGTTTCAGAAACTATCGCTCCTCGCTTTTGCACAGACAATGGAGGTGGCGTAAGCTATAAATCTCTTCTGGCTGCCCGCCTCCATTCACTGCAAACAGTCAGCTCAGAAGTTGAGAGTGGCTTCTTTTTACACCGAGCAAGAAGACGCTCAATAGTCAACCATTCCGTTTCAGCTCAAAGAAATGGAACGACCAGCAACTCTAGAGCAACTTCTTGCTTAGTGTCCTGTCGAAGGTTGTGTGTACACGGGCCCATAATCACTCCTTTGAGCTATTATTCAGGTGACCATGTACTTTCAGAATACCAATGCCTACTAATTCACCGTGTGCATCATGAAGTCAGAGAAGCGGTACGGCCATCTTTGTTTACTCATGTAAACCAATGGCTGGCTACATAGTAAATGGGCAGAATGTTGGCGTTAGTTTTTGCTACAGGCATATCCCTTATTTGCAATTGATAAGGGAAAGGATTGCAATATGAATATGAAATACATTTTAACACTAACCCCTGACTTTGATCTATAACAATGAACTTACGATTCCTAGATAATTATTAAAAAAATCGTATATGGATTATTCAGCCAAGTGTAGTTGATGAGTTGCCGAGACATGAGACGGCTTCGCTGCTGTCTCATGCTTCTATCCCTCATGGCTCTGTTGTAATTAGATTTGTGAAAACGGTAAAAGGTCTTATTGTGAATGGCAACAGCTGTTGACATCAACGTGTTATACTGAATAATTTACTGCATTCATTTTACTTGGAAGAAGAGCAGCGAGCGTTGTCTGGCTCATGTGGCTCTTATGGCATTCCGCTTCCATGTCTACAGGCTTTCGGACGCTCTTTTGCGTCTCAGGTGAAAACAAAGCATTGTATAATTTTCTGGCCGGAGAAGAGTTGCAGTATGAATGTAACAAGTACATAAATCAGCCGGCTTTCTTATGTTGACCATTTTTGGGGGCTAAAATCATTATTTTTAATCTTTATTTGATACTGTTTAGGCCAAGGTTAAACATTACCTATTAAATCTTGTTTTCTCTTGCATTGCCCAGAAAATTAAAATAGCCCAAATGTAGTTTAATCACTTTGTTTATGCGGGTCTTAAACTGTACAGCATGTAGCAAAAAAGAATAAAAGTACATTTACAATCTTGCTCATAAATTTGCATGAACAGATTTCTAAAATCATGTTCTTTGGCAAAGCGAGTGAAAGGTTTTCGAGCCAAGACAAACATGAAGAGTCTGTGGAGACCTTTTATTTGTAGACAGATAATGAGAAATGCTCAGAAAAATGTGTTTGTAACAGAACGGCACCATGGCCATAAAATACTGCCATGCATTGCTGAAACATACTGTCCTCAAATATCACTTCCATATAGTGCCTAACCAATGCCATTGTAAAGGCCAAATGCTCTTCCACATTTCTGCCTACAGGCAGAATTAACGTTCATTTTGATTCGCAGTACACATGACCCTGGCAGACCGAAGCAGCAAACTTTAGATTTTAAGATGGGCTAAGAATGGTCTTACACGGGATAACCATCATCCAAATAATCACTCGACAGAGGGAATGTAAATGAGAATTGTTCCGTGTACACCCAACCAGCAACCGGGTGATGAGCGCAAATTCATTCACTAGTCGCTAGTCTCTTCGTTTCAGCTAGCCTTAATCCTTTCCAATCCACTGTCTGATGTCTAAAGACATTCTGATTTAAGGCTGTATATCTCCGATGTCGGAAGACGTGCGGCAAGGTGTTGTTACTGTAGATTACTGGTCGCTCTGTTGTCGGGGGGCCTCTCCAGCATGACCCACACAGCAGTACTGGCTCTAGCCAGCAGATGGCGCCATTGTATAATGGCAGAAAGCGAAAAGCCCCCTAGGAAACCCTGAATCCAAATATGGATTGCAAAGGGTTAAAATAGTCACTGGTTGATTAATTATCATCTGGTATAAACAATTAATCATTGTTAGAGATGAGCGAGTATACTCGCTAAGGCACATTACTCGAGCGAGTAGTGCCTTAGCTGAGTATCTCCCCGCTCATCTCCAAAGATTCGGGGGCCAGCGGGAGAGAGCGGGGAGGAACGGAGGGGAGATCTCTCTCTTCCTCTCTCCCCCCCGCTCCATGCCGCAACTTACCTGTCACCCACGCCGGTCCCCGAATCTTTAGAGACGAGCGGGGAGATACTCAGCTAAGGCACTACTCGCTCTAGTAATGTGCCTTAGCGAGTATTTTCGCTCATCTCTAATCATTGTCTATCAACAACTAGTCAACGGCTTTGGAGGGAGGTGTGTGCTTCTTTGGCCTAGCATGCGATACACCAAATGCCGATTGGCTCATGCCTTTTTTTTTAACATTTTGCCCTCTCAATTAAAAGAGTATTTCAGGATATTTACTATTGATGACCTATCCTTAGGATAGGTCATAAATAGTTTATTGGCAGGGATTCACCGCTTGGGATCGCCGCCAATCAGTTGATCATGTGGCCAACTGTCAGTGCAGCAGGCCGAATGTCATCATCGATGGTCTGGGTCAGAAGTGTAATACCCGACTTCATTTCCACTGAAATTTATTATTCCTACTATTATGTTTCCAGCTCTGACTGCAATGAGGAGCCAGAAGTGTAATAGGAGGCATCACTCTCATTGATTTCAGTGGGCGTGAAGCAGACTATTACATTTCTGGCCCTGACCACCAATGATGATGTCCAGCATGCTGACAGCAGGCTGGACAATCAGCTGATCAGCAGAGATTCTAAGTGGTAGATCCCCTCCGATCAACTATTGATGACCTATCCTGAGGAGAGGTCATCAAAGGTAAATTTCCAGAAAACCCCTTTAATGCTCATTGGTTCCTGAAAGCACATAAATACATGAGAGTGGTCCTTAACTGACCAGTTCCTCACTGGTCTTTGAAAGAACACTCATTGTTACAGTCTCTAGCTGATACGTTCGCTGTTTTGATCTCTCACTTGTTTGGCCTTCAAAGTAACGATACTGCTGCCTCTTGCAGCAATGGGTGTTCACTAGAAGACCAATTGCATTATGTGCATTCAGTGGACTTGGCATTCAATGAGCATGCATTGGGAAGGGGTCGAAATTTCAAATACACACCCGCCAAAGAACCTTATGCACCCTAAATAGTCGACAAACAATATTTTGACCCATGCAAATTCTCCCAACAATTAGTGACTATTTCATGCGATTTTTCAGACAATAGTTGTTCCATGCAAAGCCGCTGTTAGCTGAGATACCATGTTTAGAGCCATGATGGCATGCATGAATGTCCTGGACATGAATTCGATAGGTGGATGGAATTTGGTAGGAGCTCCTAAATGTAAAAACCTGGAACAATTTACCTATTGCCCTGCCAGCTCTGGTAGACATTTTTGGCCTGTGTTAGAGCTGCAATGCATTCTTATAGCAGTCAACATACTGTCAGCATTTTTGTTAAAGTACATGGAGACCAATGTTGGTCACCCAAAAGGAATTCAAGTGGTTGCTACAAGAAGAGAAATAAAGCTAAGTTCTTGAAAGGTACATCACTCATATCAACTTTCTGTGCTCACGGCTTCTTGCAATGGTGATGTTAGGATATAGGACATAGTCAGAAAATTCATCATGTTCATCTGAATGTGGCTTGCAGAAATCCATACACAAGCTGCAGAAACATTCCTATTCACATGGGTAGAATTGGTTTTCATTTGCAGAATTTTTTACATCAAATTTATCAAGTGTGAACAAACCCTTAATTTCTATTGATGACCTCTACTTGGTATATGTAATCAATGGTTGATCGTCTGGGTTCCACTGCTCGGGACTTTGAACAATCAGCTGCTTTGGTGCCTGCATTCACTGGTAAAACACAAGGTAAGGAGCGGAAGCAGATAGATCCAATCCCTATGTGGCCAGCTCTGGTAACTGCAGGCGCAGTTCTTATTAAAATCAGTGAGAGCTGCACCTGCAATTATCAGTCCTGGAAACTACGCAGAGGTTCGAGTCATCAGCTTTTACCCTTCATACACTGTGTGCTGTGGTGCTAACAGTGGGCACAAATATCTGATTTGTCAGGGTCCCAAGCAATGGACTCCAGCCAATCAGGTACTGATGAACTCAGTTACCACCAATTTTAATGGGAGTCGTGGCTACAATTATGAGCATCGTCCACTGCACAGGGATCAGAGCAATCTGCTTCTTCTATGTATCTTGTGTTTTGCCTATGATACCGGGTGCTCAAACAGCTGTTTAATTGTCTCCCGAGCGGCGAACCCCAGCTGATCAACTATTAATGAACTATCCTGCGGATAGGTCATCAGTACAAATAGCCCAGAAACCCCTTTAAAACACACGTGCACCTATCAATCGGCACTCATTTAGCCACTAGCTATTTCCTCTACTATTACTAGTGATGAGTGAACTTTTGAAAACTTCAGTTTGGCTGACTTGCCAAACTTTTACAAAAAAAATTGTTTGGTCCAAATTAGTTCAAACCAAACTTGAAGTTCATCAAAACCTCTAAAGCTGGTGTAGAACACTGTCTAAGATCCATAAAAGCCCTGTACAACAGTAGTAGTGTTGAGCAAACCGAACTAGTAGAACCCTTTTCTGGCTAGATCTAAAACAGGGTTCTACTAGTTGGGTTCGTTCAACACTACTCCCTACTCCCACATACACATAAAGGCTCAGTTCTGTTGAGTGTCCATGTGTTTTCCATTAGTGGAGTTAGCTGCTGCCAGACAACTCTAGCAGCAAATTATCTCCAGAAAAGAACAAAAAGGACCAGGCATTGAAATCCAATGTGTCAGTCCTTTCCCAAGACCTCATTTGTTGGAGGAGAACACATACACATACACTCGTCTACACATACACTACTCTACCAGTCTGGCCCAAATCAGCGGGTTCTGATGCCTTTCCTCTAATGGGTATTGGGGTCTTTAAGCCATTTCCTAATCTAAACCTCCTTACACATACATGTATAATATAGCACAAACTCAATAGATATATACTGTATGAATACTCAAATCAGTAATAGCTCCGAATTAACTATTTAACATATGTTCTTACAGCAACTATAATAAACAAATTGGGAAATACTGTACGGTAACTGTAAAGCTACCTAGAATACCACATTTGTATTGCATTTCCATGATACCTTGTATTGTCACTGCATCGAGCATTCCACACTTATGAAATCTGAAGGACCATAAGCACAGAACAATTTGGCTTAATTGCTTTTATTTCTGTCTCTCTTCTCTCCATTCCTCCCCTGCTTTCCATTAATAAAGGGTTTAGCGCCTCGTAACCGTGTTCTCATATGTATGACACATCCTGTACATCATGGCCGCTAATAATCAGACTAGTAGCTCTGGCACCTGGAATACTTTCCAAAAGCAACTGTCAGCACCAAGGGGACAATGTGGATATAGCGCTAGATTTCCCTGCGCATTTCAAGGCTCAACTGTGCAAAATGCTGAGATCATGCAAAGTGAGGCAGGGATTAGCCTAGGAGACCTCGATTTAATCTCCAGTTGTAACAATAAGGTAAGAACTCAGCTAAACAATGTTTTTATTAGTGTTCCGGTAATTGCTGAACATTATGTCCATATTTTGCTGTGGGTGCACATTCCAATTTAAATTGCTCAGCCCCTGCGGGACCTGATCTTACATTCCTAGAGATAGACCTGGGGCATTAAATGAGAGCAAAGGGAGAAGAGATCCTCTTGCAAAACATATTGTCTGCATGCCATACAGTTCTATCATTCAACCCCTGCTGGAAGGAAAGGATTATCTGAGCAATATTAAAACAAGACAAGAGCAGCATATTACAGAGTCTTCACTTGCAAAGGCAGCGTATTCGGTCTTGCAAGAAAGCGCTACAATTTAGCTTCCATATAACGGTGTATTCAAATCCTAATGAACAAGTAGCGCTTTTTTTGTTTATGTTCTGTAATTGGTTCCAATAGTGACGCCATCAAAGTTCTGTATCTTTAGGTCTCCTTCATGTGGGCAACATGGCATCGCTGGTTCATGCGATATCACTACGTCTTCTCGCGGCAATACCGCGATTTTGTAGCACTACAATGTCACATGTGACGCTACAAAGTGGCACGACTTTCTAGCATCACATGCAAGAATTTTCGGGAGTGTGGGGGGCTTGACATATAAGCCCTACCCCAAAAATAAGCTGTAGCTGAAGAAAAAAAAAAAGTATACATCACCTCTCCTGCACTGTCTGGGGCGCCGACGCAGTTTCTCCCCGGGTCCCGTCACTGCTTCTCTTCTTCATCTTCTGGCCAGGGAGTGAAAAATCCCTGCCTGCTGGAAGCGCTGGCTGTGATTGGCTGACTCTTAACCAATCACAACCAGTGTTCAATGAATGGCTGTGATTGGTTCAATAACGGCCATTCGTCAAGCACTGGCTGTGATTGGCTAAGCGTCAGCCAATCACAGCCAGGGCTTCCAGGAGGCGGGGATTTTTCAATCCCTGGCCATAAGATGATGAAGAGAAGCAATGTCGGGGCCCAGGGAGAAACTGCGGCGGCGTCGAAGAACACTTCTAAGGTGATGTATGTGTTTTTTTTTTCCTGCAGCTAGGGCTTAGATTATAGTTTTGACAGTAGGATTTCCTACTGTCAAAGTTGCATTGCACCGCTCGAAAATCACATTTTTGTGCAAAGCGATGCAACAGAGAAGAAGGCTCCATAGGAAAACATGGGCTACAAAACCTCACAAGTCGCGGGCATATCGCCAAACCTGCAAGGTTTTTGTGTCGGGTTGTTGCATGCTACAAAACATCGCATGTGTGAAGGAGCCCATAGGAAAGCATGGGCTTCATATACATGCGATTTGTATCATTGTAGCAGCGCGACAAAATCGCACAACTTTGTTGTCTGTGTGAAGGAAGCCTTATATCATACATTGTTACACTGTGTCCCAGACTCTTACCCATCAGTGCAGTTCGGATGGCACGGACGGCATTCTCTGTCTTCATCCGCATACTTAAAAATGAAGCTGTGCGCCCCTTGCAAGCCCTCGGGACATTTCTCTACACAGTTCGGACCATCTTTAAAGTTGGAACATTTTGCGCAGTTGTCAGGTCCCTAAACATATACAGAAAATATCATGTCACGATTTTAATAAGGTTATTGCCGACTACTATAAAATCAGCTCATGATTCAGGTCAATGGCATAAGAATTCAAAGGCTTCAGAATACGGTTATTCAGCAGCAGCCTCTTCAATAATATCATTTCTGAATACATTTTCCATTTAATACGAAAACAAGCAGAATGAAAAGGTACAGTAATTACAAGAGAGAATGATTAGCATGCCTCATGGACTCTTAATAAAGTAAACTAACATTCTTCAATTATAGGTCATGGAAATGTAGCATTTCTACAGTATAATGGTCCCTCAAGCTACAATGGCCGTAGGTTACTGTATTTTCAACATACAATGGTCTTTCCTGGACTATTGTAGCATGAAACCAGATTCAATATACAATGCCTGTCAACCTGTAGCACCTGGGATTTCTAGCCAATTAGCACAGACATTTCATTGGTATAAGGGAGCCAGAACTGTGTTTTTGGGTTACTGACATATCCAAGAAAAAATTGAATAAAAAGCACTTAAAAAGTCATATGTACCCCCCAAATGGTATTACCAAAGACTACAGGTCACCCTGCAAAAAACAAGCTCTCACACAACCCAATTGATGAAAAAAGGTTATGGGTGCCAAAAGTTAGCCACAGTAAACAATTTTTTAAACATTTTTTTATTTTTCTAAGTAGTACTATATAAACCCTTTCCAATCCACTGTCTGACGTCTGAAGACATTATGATTTAAGGCTGTACAGCTCCGATGTTGGAAGACGTCCGCCGGGGTTCTCTTACTGTATATTGCCAGCCTCTCTGCTGTTGGAGTCTATCCAACGTGTCACCTCATGCAGTACTGGCTTTATCCAGCAGATAGCGCCATTGTATAACGGCAGAAAAAGAGTAAGCCCCCTAGGAAAACTATGATACAAATGGGATTGGAAAGGGTTTTAAAAAATTATATAAATTTAATATTGCCGTAATCAAACTAACCCACGGAATAAAGATAGCATGTCACTTTTACTGCATCATTAATAATATTAAAGCAAACCACCCAAAATGGCACTACTGCCTTTTTTTTTATTTCTCCCTATTTAGAATTAATTTTTACGTCTTCTAACTCATTATATGACATGTTAATAGGTACCACTGAAAAATAAAACTCGTTGCATGGAAAACAATGTAAAAGGAGTAATTTTAATTGGCAGAAAGAGGTCAATAACATTATAGGGGCACACTAATAGTATATGAGGACAGTATTACTGTATGGGAACACAAAGAGGACACTACTGTGCGGGGCACAGTTATGGAGGTACTATTACTGTGTGGGGCACCAAGAGGTGTACTGGGTATTATAACCATCTGGGGCACTACAGATTGAGTGTTTGCGTGGAGGGGGAATGTGCTTAAAAAGTGAAGGGCCTAATATGTCTATGCACATTCTGGAGACATGAGTTGGGACTGAAAAACATTGTCATGGAGGTCTGGGCTGGATAGAGAAAAAAATTAAAGTGCATTACTTCAATCAGAGATAATATCATCTGTGAGTCACTGGATTTAGGCCGGCTGCACACAGCCGGATTTGAATTGTGGAATCCGGACTGGGTGTCCGCCCCTGGGTTCCGCAGCAAATTCTGCCCATAGCATGCTACGGAAAAGTGCATTTTCCTGAACACGAGCGGAAATCAATTGCGATTTTCCACTCGCAGAGGAAAAATCTCATTATGTTCTATTTTTCTGCAGGCTCCGCATGGACGGCTTTCATTGAAGTCCATGGAAGCCATCCGACCTACGGCCCAGCATTAATTAACATTGCTGAAAGGACACGGGACCCACCTCATAGCCTAGCGACAGCATGGGAAAATCTGTACTGCACAGATAAATAAAGGTACATACGTGGCATCACCGGCCAGGCACAGGGTTGGATTCCCGTGCGTGATTGCGATTCCGGAATCCGACCTGGTCGCGTGCAGCCGGACTTAACTGTACTACAGTTACATATACCATCTGCACCCTATTTATTATATATATAGATTAATATATGTATATACTATTTGTATTACTTTATTGGTCGGGACCCCTAACAACCCTAACGTTCAATCCCTGTTTCTGCTCTGCTTCTGCAAGATGTCAAGTGTTGGACAATTTTCATTTCCTTTACCTGTTTTGTGTGGATTATATACAAAGTACATTTGTATATAGGTAGAGTTTAGTGCAATTTTAAAAAAAATGTATTCGGGAAATAAGATGTATTCCTTACCGATCCATAACAAGTGGAGATGCCACCATCCATCTTCTCACATTGACTGTCACACTTGAGACACACAGTGCCATTGGCAAACTCCCGATTCTCTCTGCAGACAAGAAGATGTGCAAAAAGTTATGACAAACATGTAGGACAACCCCTGCATAAAAGTCCGCTATGTAAATAGCAAATGATGATGGGCAATGACTCTGGCTTTGCATTCCACTTCAAATTTTAAATTAATTTCATTGGTTATTGTCATTCCATCTACATATATTCCCATGTAATTTTATGCAATGGGTTTTGTCTATCAAGGATAGAAAGTCATGGTCTATCTGGTAATAAAGGAGTCCAGGAAACAATCTGGAGACCCACTTATATTGCGGGTGTTAGGGTAGTATATAAGGCCAGCAGAGCAATACGATAGCTCAAAGAATGGAATCACCAGTTGCATGCTATCGCGGGATGGTAAATGTACCTCCTTATGGTGCTCATTTAGGTCATCACATGTACCCGGAGATCAACTGTCCCTCCAAACTGAGAGATTCCCTTTGTAGTGACTCACTATTCTTGCCAATAGAAGGGTATCTCAAGCAGTAGACCCCCCTCTATGAAGTCATATCCCTTATAGGGCAGATGGACAGAGGCTTTCCTAAAGTGGCAAATATCCTTTGTTCCAATTACGGCTAGGGCAACCAAACTAATAACTCATTTGTATGACAGTAGATGGATTTTCTATGTTGCAGACACATGGATCATCCATAGCGGTTCTACACATAGATTCCTGTTCCCCACGCTTTGCAGTAAATAAAGATGATTTATCAGTGTTTTGTCAGGAGAACGGTGTATATGGAGCCCATCTGCATCACAATGAGAGAGGTGCAGAGAGGAGATGAAAATAAAAGGGAACGGAGAGCAGAAGTAGGAGGCATGGAGTAGAATCAGTAGGGACAACATGGGAAAAGAGATAAGGTGACAAGTATGATGCTGGGGAGAGGAGGAGAGCCGAGGAAGTGCCATGATTTGCTGTAATTAAAACAGATGATCTCTCAGGAGCGAAAATTTCATTACTGCGAAAGACTGTTTATTATTATGTTGTGGGAGGAATGAGAAGAAATTGATGGTGTTTTCTTAAAGTTCATTATGTTACAGGCTGAGAAGAAAATGAATAATAAAAGGACCTATCTGCAAGCATAATGTCCAGATAATGATTTCCTACAACCAATGGGTTAAATGCAAGTGAAGGTATTATTTGTCCAATTTATCTTCTTAAATTTCCGCTCATGATGAAATGCTCCGAGGCCACATCAAAGCTGCAGCTAGGCTCAATAGGGCAAAGGTTTACTTCACCGCCCTAGCCCTGCACCTGAGCCAAAGTGTGGCTTGTCAGCATCCCTCCTGGCACCCAGCAGCTGGGCACACGTCCCACTAGACCCCCTTTGTAAGGAAGTAACAATTTAACTAAATATTTTTTGTTATGGATGCAAAACTTACTAAATTAGACTGGTTTCACATCTGCATCAGAACCTCCGGCTGGAGGTTCTGTCCTAGATCCAGCTCAAGATACTGGAAGGATAAGTGCTAGATACAGCGCTTTTTCTGCCGTCCAAAAGCTGGGCAGCTGAGTGGAAAGTGGATGGACGGAAGAAAAAGCGCTGGAACAGTTCAGCTGCGTGGATTCCCCTTTCCTGCTCCCCGTAGCAGGAAAGTGGAACCCCAAGCACAAATGTGAAACTACCCTTAGAGTATCTATTAGATGCACTATGTAAGACTTACTGGTAAATTGTGTGTAGGTAAAGGTAAAGTCCCCTGGTGCAAGCACCGATACATGAGTGACTCCTAGGGTAACGTCACATTGTGACGTCTTCATAGAACACTGTTTTTGCAGGGTGGTATCCCATTAACTTCCCCCGTCATCTGAGTTGGGTACTCATTTTACCAACCTCAGACGGATGGAAGGTTGAGTCCCACACTGTTAAAATAATGAAACTGGCAGTACATACTCGCCCTCAGACCAGATCATCCAGCGTCGTAGCCCCACATTCCTCCCAGTCTTTGATTTGAAATGAACACTGTATGGCTGCAGCAGTCAATCAGAGGCCGAAGGATCACGTTTCTGAATTCCAGGCATTATGGCACCCAAGATATGAGCACTGATGCCAGGAGAACGGTGATTTACAGCGCCTGATTGGCTACAGTGGTCAAGTGGTGTTTGTTTCACAACAAAGACCGGGAGGATTGCTGGCTGCACCCCTGGATCTGTACGTCTACTTTTATTATTTTAACAGCTTCGGACCTATTTTTAAAAAGCTTGTTTTGTAACCGTACAACACCTTAAAGGCTGGGTACATGCTAGAGTATTTTTGATATGCGCTGTCCATGTAATTCCACAATCAGCATGCGGCCCCATTATAGCTTATGAGGCTATACACATCAATGTCTTTTGACAGGGGCCCATGGTCCACATGAAAAAACTCATGGCATGTGTTATTCTTGTCCACCAATGCATGTAACTATGCTGCGTCCATGTATATATCAGACAGCACATATACTGGTGTCCATATGCTGTCTCATGTGAGTCTGGCCTGAGTCTGTTGGGCACAAGTGTGTCACTAGCCTAATTGTTAGGTTTGCCTGTGAGGCATCATGTAGAAGTAAAACAATTACATTTTTGAGATTTTTTGTTTTCTTTCTGATGATATATGACATTTACCATTGGTGCCACCTTAGCAGTGATCTACAAAATGAAGAAACACAGCAAGTATGAGGATTCAAATCCAGAAGCTCCTGTGTCTAAGGCAGTAACTCTTCTCACTGACCTACTGGTTATTCTGGACAGAACCTTAGCTGAACCTGTTGTCTAATGTCTTGCCCTTTGAGATTTCTTGCATTGACTGTCTGATTATCCCACCCTTGGGCTGCTTATATAAGCCTAGTCCTAGCACTTCCTCCTTGCCAGATTATTGTGCTTCCTGCTTTAGGCTAATTTATTACTGCTTATCTGTTTAATGAACTTGGATTAGTTTTTACTATGTCCCTGCCTCACTCTACAAACTTTTGCTGCTTATCAATATACTCAACCTGGACTGTGTGGTGCCTACTCTTGTTTCATTAACAACATCCATCCAGACTGTTTCAGTCACTGGACTCCAAACCTGCTTCCAGACCTTGACAAGGAGTTTGAGCAGCAATATAGTAACATAGTATGTAAGGCCCAAAAAATACACATGTCCATCCAGTTCAGCCTATTACCCTCCAACGTTAATCCAAAGGAAGGCAAAAAAACTCCAATGAGGTAGAAGCCAATTTTCCCAATTTAAAGGAAAAAATTCCTTCCTGACTCCAATGTTCTTTTTGTCCCTTGTATGTGTTGGAAGCACAGGCTCTACCACTCTACTTGGGAGGGTTGTTTGTTTTAGTATTATGTGCCATTAAATTAGTCTCCTGTAAGCAGTGATAGTAGACTGTACATCTTATTGAACGAATGCTTAAAGGTGTAATTCCTGCTTCACAACATTTTTTTAAGTTTTCATTTATCCACTGGATGGATGGAAACTGATAGTTCGGTGGAGGTCCAACCACTGGGACCACCACTGATCACCTGTCCTCCTTGCTTCCAGGTGGCTTCTCCCACATGCAGTGATGTAACTGAAAGGAGCTCAGGTCGCGCTTCCGCAGCTGCTGCTCCATTCATTTTAACGGGGCTGCTGGAAATATCCAAACACTGTGTACTCAGCTATCTCCTGCAGTCTCAGTGAAAATGAGCGGAAGAGCGTTGTGCTTGAGTGAACTACTCTCCATTAAATCTCATCCTCACTGCAGGGGCTGCATAGAGGGGGATCGGAAATTAGATCCCTCATTCTCAGGATTGGCAGGGTCCCTGTGGGCAGACCCAAACCGATCTATCAGTTTTCACCCATCCAGTCCATAAGTCAAAACTTAAAAACCCACCCTATAGGCGGAATACTCTTTAACCTAAGCCCCTTCCTATGTGTATTAATATACTAGTCCAAGGAAAATAGAAATAAAGGGTCTCCTACTGGAGCTGACTGATATTCAGTTGTGAGTATGTGAAGCAAATAAATACATAACATTATATATATATATATATTGTTGAGATTCATTTCTTACCCTGACTTAATGTTGCAGGATCGGACACAGGTATATCCTCGACTGAAGTATTTACAAGACAGACATTGATCAGCTCCAGGTCCCCAACAACCAGCACTGGAGCAAAGAGGATGGCACACCATGCCCTCAGCAGCTGGAAGACATAAAGATACATCATCAAAACAGAAAATAAAACATGGCAAAAAAATCTAAATGATACAGATGGTCTGTTTTTTTAAAACAAATTTCTCAATTACTATTTTTAAGGGTTAATTACTAGAGATGAGCGAGCGTACTCGTCCGAGCTTGATGCTCGTTCGAGTATTAGGGTGTTCGAGATGCTCGTTACTCGAGACGAGCACCACGCGGTGCTCGACTCCATTATATTTCCTTCCCTGAGAAATTTGCGCGCTTTTCTGGCCAATAGAAACACAGGGAAGGCATTACAACTTCCACCTGTGACATTCCAGCCCTATCTCACCCCCCTGCAGTGAGTGGCTGGGGAGATCAGATGACACCCGAGTATTTAAATCTGCCCTGCCCGCGGCTCGCCACAGATGCATGCTGACAGATATCAGGGAAAGTGCTGCTGATGCTGTTGCTGCTATAGGGAGAGTGTTAGGTGTTATTTCAGTCTTCAAGAACCCCAATGGTCATTCTTAGGGCCACATCTGACCGTGTGCAGTACTGTTGAGGCTGCTTTTAGCAGTGTTGCACAATTATTTTTTTTTTGTATATCGGGCGTGCAGACCATAGGGTCCTCAGTCTGCAGTCATTTTACAGAGTATAGGGGCAGTACTGGTGAGGCAGGGACAGTGGTACAGGGAAAGAGGTATACTGGCTATATAGGCAGTGGGCTTTTTCCCAAAAAGTGGAGAAAAATACTATATTTGGCCTGCCTGTGACCGTCTTCAGTTTACTGCTTGTGTGCTGGCGGTAGTAGTCGCTGATTAATACCCAGCCTTGCGCATAATTGTTTCCTGGCTGCACTGGGCTTTCAGTAACCACAGTCATTCTCCAACAGGAAAATCCAAATACAGGGTATATCAGAGGCAATGGGCTTTTTCCCAAAAAGTGGAAAAAAATAATATATTTGGCCTGCCTGTGACCGTCTTCAGTTTACGGCGTGTGTGCTGGCGGTAGTAGTCGCTGATTAGTACCCAGCCTTGCGCATAATTGTTTCCTGGCTCTGCTGTGCGTTCAGTAAGCGAAGTCAGCCTCCATCCACAGGCCAATAAGCGGCACATTTAATTACAGCGTTCTGTTTCTGCTCTACTCGTAATACACCATGCTGAGGGGTAGGGGTAGGCCTAGAGGACGTGGACGGGGGCGAGGACGCAGAGGCACAAGTCAGGGTGTGGGCACAGGCCGAGCAACTGGTCCAGGTGTATCGCAGCCGACTGCTGCGGGATTAGGAGAGAGGCAAGTTTCTGGGGTCCCCAGATTCATCTTACAATTAATGGGTCCACGCGGTAGACCTTTATTAGAAACTGAGCAGTGTGAGCAGGTCCTGTCGTGGATGGCAGAAAGTGCATCCAGCAATCTATCGACCACCCAGTCTTCTACGCCGTCCACAGCTGCAACTCTGAATCCTCTGGCTGCTGCTCCTCCTTCCTCCCAGCCTACTCACTCCATTAAAATGACACATTCTGAGGAGCAGGCAGACTCCCAGGAACTGTTCTCGGGCCCCTGCCAAGATTGGGCAGCAATGGTTCCTCTCCCACCGGAGGAGTTTGTCGTGACCGATGCCCAACCTTTGGAAAGTTCCCGGGGCCCGGGGGATGAGGCTGGGGACTTCCGCCAACTGTCTCAAGAGCTTTCAGTGGGTGAGGAGGACGATGACGATGAGACACAGTTGTCTATCAGTGAGGTAATAGTAAGGGCAGTAAGTCCGAGGGAGGAGCGCACAAAGGATTCGGAGGAAGAGCAGCTGGACGATGAGGTGACTGACTCCACCTGGTTTTCTAAGCCTACTGAGGACAGGTCTTCAGAGGGGGAGGCAAGTGCAGCAGCAGGGCAGGTTGGTAGAGGCAGTGCGGTGGCCAGGGGTAAAGGCAGGGCCAGACCAAATAATCCACCAACTGTTTCCCAAAGCGCCCCCTCGCGCCATGCCACCCTGCAGAGGCCGAGGTGCTCAAAGGTGTGGCAGTTTTTCATTGACAGTGCAGATGACCGACGAACTGTGGTGTGCAAGGTTTGTGGCGCCAAGATCAGCCGGGGAGCCACCACCACCAACCTCACCACCACCAGCATGCGCAGACATATGATGGCCAAGCACCCCACAAGGTGGGACGAAGGCCATTCACCGCCTCTGGTTTGCACCACTGCCTCTCCCCCTGTGCTCCAACCTGCCACTGAGATCCAACCCCCCTCTCAGGACACAGGCACGACCGTCTCCCGGCCTGCACCCACACGCTCACCTCCGCTGTCCTCGGCCCCATCCAGCAATGTCTCTCAGCGCAGCGTCCAGCCGTCGCTAGCGCAAGTGTTTGAGCGCAAGCGCAAGTACGCCGCCACGCACCCGCATGCTCAAGCGTTAAACGTGCACATAGCCAAATTGATCAGCCTGGAGATGCTGCCGTATAGGCTTGTGGAAACGGAGGCTTTCAAAAACATGATGGCGGCGGCGGCCCCGCGCTACTCGGTTCCCAGTCGCCACTACTTTTCCCGATGTGCCGTCCCAGCCCTGCACGCCCACGTCTCCCGCAACATTGTACGCTCCCTCACCAACGCGGTTACTGGCAAGGTCCACTTAACAACGGACACGTGGACAAGCACAGGCGGGCAAGGCCACTATATCTCCCTGACGGCACATTGGGTGAATTTAGTGGAGGCTGGGACCGAGTCAGAGCCTGGGACCACTCACGTCCTACCCACCCCCAGAATTGCGGGCCCCAGCTCGGTGCTGGTTTCTGCGGTGGTGTATACTTCCTCCACTAAACCACCCTCCTCCTCCTCCTACGCAACCTCTGTCTCGCAATCAAGATGTGTCAGCAGCAGCACGTCGCTAGCAGTCGGTGTCGCGCGGCGTGGCAGCACAGCGGTGGCTAAGTGCCAGCAGGCCGTGCTGAAACTACTCAGCTTAGGAGAGAAGAGGCACACGGCCCACGAACTGCTGCAGGGTCTGACAGAGCAGACTGACCGCTGGCTTTCGCCGCTGAGCCTCCAACCGGGCATGGTCGTGTGTGATAACGGCCGTAACCTGGTGGCGGCTCTGCAGCTTGGCAGCCTCACGCACTTGCCATGCCTGGCACACGTCTTTAATTTGGTGGGTCAGCGCTTCCTGAAAAGCTACCCACGCTTGTCAGACCTGCTCGGAAAGGTGCGCCGGCTCAGCGCACATTTCCGCAAGTCCAACACGGACGCTGCCACCCTGCGGACCCTGCAACATCGGTTTAATCTTCCAGTGCACCGACTGCTGTGCGACGTGCCCACACAGTGGAACTCTACGCTCCACATGTTGGCCAGGCTCTGTGAGCAGCGTAGAGCTATAGTGGAATACCAACTCCAACATGGGCGGCGCAGTGGGAGTCAGCCTCCTCAATTCTTTACAGAAGAGTGGGCCTGGTTGGCAGACATCTGGCAGGTCCTTGGAAACTTTGAGGAGTCTACCCAGATGGTGAGCGTCGATGCTGCAATCGTTAGCGTCACCATTCCTCTGCTATGCCTCTTAAGAAGTTCCCTGCAAAGTATAAAGGCAAACGCTTTGCGCTTGGAAACGGAGGCGGGGGAAGACAGTATGTCGCTGGATAGTCAGAGCACCCTCTATATCTCAGCATGTTTGGAGGAGGAGGAGGGGGAGGAGCATGAGGAGGAGGGGGAAGAGACAGCCGGGCCCACTGCTGAGGGTACCCATGCTGCTTGCCTGTCATCCTTTCAGCGTGTATGGCCTGAGGAGGAGGAGGATCCTGAAAGTGATCTTCTGAGTGAGGACAGCCATGTGTTGCGTACAGGTACCCTGGCACACATGGCTGACTTCATGTTAGGATGCCTTTCTCGTGACCCTCGCGTTATACGCATTCTGGCCACTACAGATTACTGGGTGTACACACTGCTCGACCCACGGTATAAGGAGAACCTTTCCACTCTCATACCCGAAGGGGAAAGGGGTTCGAGAGTGATGCTATACCACAGGACCCTGGCGGACAAACTGATGGTAAAATTCCCATCCGACAGTGCTAGTGGCAGAAGGCGCAGTTCCGAGGGCCAGGTAGCAGGGGAGGCGTGGAGATCAAGCAGCATGTACAGCGCAGGCAGGGGAACACTCTCCAAGGCCTTTGACAGCTTTATGGCTGCCCAGCAAGACTGTGTCACCGCTCCCCAGTCAAGGCTGAGTCGGCGGGAGCACTGTAAAAGGATGGTGAGGGAGTACGTAGCCGATCGAACGACCGTCCTCCGTGACGCCTCTGCTCCCTACAACTACTGGGTGTCGAAGCTGGACACGTGGCCTGAACTCGCACTGTATGCCCTGGAGGTGCTTGTTTGCCCTGCGGCTAGCATCTTGTCAGAGAGGGTGTTTAGTGCGGCTGCGGGAATCATCACAGATAAGCGTACCCACCTGTCAACCGACAGTGCCGACAGGCTTACACTCATAAAGATGAACAAAGCCTGGATTTCCCCAGACTTCTCTTCTCCACAAGCGGACAGCAGCGGTACCTAAACAATACGTAGGCTGCACCCGCGGATGGAAGCATCGTTCTCTATCACCATAAAAAACAGGAACCTTTTAGCTTCATCAATCTGCGTATTATATTCATCCTCCTCCTCCTGAAACCTCACGTAATCACGCCGAACAGGCAATTTTTCTTAGGCCCACAAGACTCAGTCATATTACTTTTGTAAACAATGTTTATACATTTCAATTCTCATTAAAGCGTTGAAACTTGCACCTGAACCAATTTTTATTTTAACTGGGCTGCCTCCAGGCCTAGTTACAAATTAAGCCACAGTAACCAAAGCGATTAATGGGTTTCACCTGCCCTCTTGGTTGGGCATGGGCAATTTTTCTGAGGTACATTAGTACTGTTGGTACACCAATTTTTTTGGGCCATCGCCTACAGTGTAATCCTAGTAATTTTTATGGGCTTCGCCTGCACTCATGGTACAGCAAGGTGTGTGGGGTTGGCCTACACTTTTGCTACATAAATGTAACTGAGGCCTTGTCTATACTGCAACTACTGAAATGTGAAAGAGACTGTTATCTCCCTAAACTGCTGCAACGGGAATGTTACTGTGGCCTGTCTTGACTGCTACTACTACTGAAATGGAACTAAGACTGTGCTCCCCCTATACTGCTGCTTCGGAATTGTTACTGGGGCCAGTCTTGACTGCTACTATTACTGAAATGGAACTAATACTGTGCTCCCCCTATACTGCTGCTAGTGATATGTTACTGGGGCCTGTCCAGACTGCTACTACTACTGAAATGGAACTAATACTGTGCTCCCCCTATACTGCTGCTAGTGATATGTTACTGGGGCCTGTCTTGACTGCTACTATTACTGAAATGGAACTAATACTGTGCTCCCCCTATACTGCTGCTAGTGATATGTTACTGGGGCCTGTCTTGACTGCTACTATTACTGAAATGGAACTAATACTGTGCTCTCCCTATACTGCTGCTAGTGATATGTTACTGGGGCCTGTCTTGACTGCTACTATTACTAAAATGGGCGGTTGGGCAGCATGTTACCCAGGAGAATTGGCAGCGGAGTGTCATGCAGGCAGTGATTGTGCTTTGTTGGAGGTAGTGTGGTGCTTAGCTAAGGTATGCCTTGCTAATTAGGGTTTTTCAGAAGTAAAAATTGTTGGGGGGTGGGCCACTCTTGCCGCTATTGTGGCTTAATAGTGGGACCTGGGAACTTGAGATGCAGTCCAACATGTAGCCCCTCGCCTGCCCTATCCGTTTCTGTGTCGTTCCCATCACTTTCTTGAATTTCCCAGATTTTCACAAATGAAAACCTTAGCGAGCATCGGCGATATACAAAAATGCTCGAGTCGCCCATAGACTTCAATGGGGTTCGTTACTCGAAACGAACCCTCGAGCATCGCGGGAAGTTTGACTCGAGTAACAAGCACCCGAGCATTTTGGTGTTCGCTCATCTCTATTAATTAATTAATTAAATTAAATTAATTAAATTAAATTAATAACATGTAGTCTTCAGAAGGTAACAGAAGCCTCACTTTATACCACTGTAATGGACTGTACAACTTTACATACAAAGCAACATGTTTTATCTACTCCCTAAATCGCCAAAAATAGGGGATCCGCGGGAAGTTTGACTCGAGTAACAAGCACCCGAGCATTTTGGTGTTCGCTCATCTCTATTAATTAATTAATTAAATTAAATTAATTAAATTAAATTAATAACATGTAGTCTTCAGAAGGTAACAGAAGCCTCACTTTATACCACTGTAATGGACTGTACAACTTTACATACAAAGCAACATGTTTTATCTACTCCCTAAATCGCCAAAAATAGGGGATCCACTGAATGATCGTTCAAATTTGCATGATCCAACAAATTTTTTGAACAATAATTGATCCATGTGAAAGTAGGCTCTCATTATCTCTCCTCCAATCTCACACTGAATGGGTGAGTATTGTGGTATATCGGCTGCAATCAGGAAGTGGAGCTGGGGTGGCGTCAAAATATTAGTCCTGGCCCACCTGATTGCCCCTGTAGTGCATGCACCCTGTCATTTGGCGTTGGTCATTGATGAGTGCCTCTTTTCTATCACTGCAGAAGGCCCCTTAGGTGTCGTCTGTCAGAAATCCCTCAATTTTTTTTGTCACTGCAGAAAGCCACTTATGTGTTGTGTGTCGGAAATTTCTCAGTGTTATGTTCCCTTATTCCCTTCCTTGCTTCAGCATCTTCTGTGGTGTATGAACTGACTGACCAACAGGGAGGTGTTTTCCCTAGCAGGCAATTGGCCATAACGGGTGCTGGTTATTCTCCTGTGTGTGTGAATGGTGTGCAGATCTCTGTCTGTTTGTCTGGATCCAGTTTTGTCTATGTCTGAGTCTTGTCCAGTCTGTTTCCCCACCATCCGATGGGTTGTCAGACACCGGAGTCTAGTCCAGTTTTTTCCTCAAGCATCCAATGGGTTCTGAGATGCCAGGACTATGTCTTGTCCATTTCCTTTGTCTGATGGGTTCTCAGGCATCTGAACCATTTCTTGTCTGTTCCCTCTGTCCAATTGGTTGTCAGATGCCTGAACAATGTATTGTTTATTCCCTCTGTTCAATGGGTTGTCGGACACTTGAACCATGCCTTGCCTGTTCCCTCTGATTGATTGCTTGTCAGATGCCTGAACTATGTCCTATCTGTTCCCTCTGTCCGATTAGTTTTCAGACTTCTGTACCATTTCCTGTCTGAGGTGTTTGGTGTGGCAGCTGACTCTTTTGTCTAGCTCTGTTAGCATTTCCTTCTGCTATAATTTCTTCTCTATTTTCCATCCAGGCAGAGACTAGTTTCCCTAAGTTTGAGAGGTGGGGCTGTCCTTTTCAGGACAATTACCCTGCTTTCAGGCATGGTCCAACAAGGTTGATTAGGGTTAGCGCTCCCGCAACTGTATTTTGTTACCATTTTTGACCCCTTTTCTGTTTCTCTTCTTTTGGTGATATACGAATACATGTATATATTAAGTATATATTTATTAATTCTATCTAGGTTTAACATGTTGGCGACGCCCATGAGGGGCACCGTACTTGTGCCCTGCACAAACATAACACCTGGTATTATCCCTGTGGCATGGATTAAACTGAGCTACTTTCAGTGACTATAGCATTATTTCAAGATTATCCAACCCTCTCTCATCCCTTTCAATAAAACTTCGTTATTGGTCTTCGGGCATATAAAAGTAATAACTTGCTAATCGTATTTTTATATGCATGAAGAATAATAAAGAAGTTTTATTCAAGGGATAAAAGAGTCTTGGATATTTGTTTAAATAAATCCCCACTAAGACCTACATTTCAGATACTTACTGCAATTCTCTGATTTCCGATTGTCCCTAATGGTGGATTTCTGGCTGGATGTCCTGAACAGTGATGTCCAGTTGATGGTATTGTAGTAGCACAAATTGTGGTTATCAGTGATATAGATATTTCCAGCACTGATTTCTTTGAGAGACTGGAGCTTCAGACCTTTGAGGCTCTGTTGCTTGAGGATGAGCAGGGAAATCCCACTATGTGCATAGAAAAAGTGGAATTAGAATAAGATTAAAGTGATAATTATATTCTGCAGCAATGTACATTGGAATCTAATTTAAATGAACAGTCATTAACAAGTTCTTTACTTAAAGGCTATGGATACCTTTGAGGGCAAACTTTTTTTTTTACTGCATGAAGTTGAACTAGCAATCATTTTTGCAATAGGATTTGATCATGGCCAGCCTTAGCTAGGAGTAACCTATGTGGCCACAACTAATGTATGTGCATGTGTATGGTGGGGAAGAAGTGGATACCCACAAGTGGCTCTGATAGCAGCACTAAGTCCCACCCCACCATCACTACAGCTGGGGAAGACCCAGAGAGGAGAGTAGGCACTCGTCAGCGCTGAAGAAAGGAGGCTCTGTCCCCTTGATGACGTGGCTGGCGCATTTCGGCCCTGAAGACTCTGGTCCACATAGGGATATTATCTTTCTAATTGTAGCTCATATGTTTCAGTGTATTAAAAGTAAATATTAGAAGTAAAAAAACTTTTAGACTACAAGCACATACAACAGTACTTTCTATATTAGTGTGTAACATTTAGAATGTAGCCTTAACTACTGCTTTACAAACAGCGAGATGGACTTCCCCGGTCAAGCTCCCCTAATTTGTTTGTGATATGCATCTAATGAGGCACTTTTGACAAGTTATTCTAACTAAACAGTGTTTTCTATGACTTCAACAATCTCTTGTTTAGCAACTTAATATACATTTTACCAATATTTTTCATTTTGGCATACCCTTCAACCATCAATGGTACGGTCCAAACTCTACTACCTTCAGCCTGGTGAAGAATTAGCCGACAAAGGTTGAGAAGCCCTATTATACACCATATAATACAGCTTGTCTGGTAGAAAATTAGTAGGTCAAATAAAATATAATAGAAAATGTTGATTTTCAAGAAAGCTCTTTATTGGAACTGCTTCATGTTAGCATACCCTAACATCCATTTAACGGCCCATTCACATGGGTGCATAATATTTTGATCCATGATAAATGTACCATTTTCACTGCATGTATATGTGCTTTTTTGGTGCACTTGCGCAGTTTTTTACATGCATGTTTTATCCATATTCCCTGCTTTTCATGCATACAAGAAAAACACAAGAAGGTCCAATTGAGGTTGCTTTTTCCACTGTCTCTGGTGGTAAAGTGATACAGACCAAGATAGGACTGAGATGTGTTTTTTTAGGTTTATAAAAAGTGCACAGCTCAGTACAACAATTTAATTAAATAGGTCCGTATTCAGTCATTAAACATTACATGCTGAATATGAACAGAAAATATGCCCGTGGAAATGAGCCCCAAGTGAGGGTTTAAAGCCTGTTCTCCATTCCCAATAGTTGAGGGAGAAGAGGACAGCATTGCCCTACGGCTGTTTACTTCCTCCTCCTATTTAGTTTGAGCTGGCCTGTCTTCTCCTGTGACCCATGTAATCTACATGGGCTGACCCTATGCCTTCGAGCACACAAAGATGTACCATAAATATAAAATGTGGTACAGCATATGCCAATTGTGTGACGGTATATGTCATTGGACCA